>NW_008404020.1:0-253 GCF_000622305.1 Nannospalax galili | reverse complement strand
GTTGCTAGATGCTGATTGGGAGCTTTTAATGTTTTAAGTTTATTTTGATTAAGATTGTTACAGAAAAATAAATGGTATCAGAAATCAGAAAAAAGATTATTTTGTATTTTAAATTGTGTGTGCATGTGTGTGTGTGTGTGTGTACTCACACCTGTGAGTACAGGTGCCCACTGGAGGCCAGAGGAAGTGGATCCCCTGGAGTTAGAGTTACAGATGGTTGTGAACCACCTACTGAGGATGCTGGGAATTGAAA
>NW_008404019.1:0-253 GCF_000622305.1 Nannospalax galili | reverse complement strand
ATATGACAGCTGCCCTTTCTTTCAAAATAGTTTTGAATTGCAAATTGAAAGATTTATTGTATTCAGTGTTATTCAGTATCTTGAAGAACTAATTAAAATGCAACAAGTTAGTAAGTATCATGGAATAAGCATGATAGCTTTACTCCCTTAAATATCATTGGAGCTAAGACTTTTGCACAATGACTATCTTGAACAATTAAGCTTGTGGAAAATAAACTGTTACTTAATAATGCATTAATGCCATAATTCAGTT
>NW_008404018.1:0-253 GCF_000622305.1 Nannospalax galili | reverse complement strand
TCTTGTCTGAATGCTACCACAGCTGCCATGCCATCATGAGAGCAACCTCCATATCACGTCTGGAAGACAGCAAGTATTCACAGAGCTCCTCTCCAGCCTCCAGCTGTGATGGCACATTGCCTCCTCTTTAGTGATGCTTTCTGAGCCCCGTCATCCTGTTAACGCTCCAACCACAGCTGTGTGTGGAAGACCACACATGACACACCACTGAACACATCCCCCAGGGTTCTGCACAGATCTCTTTTCTGAGAAC
>NW_008404017.1:0-253 GCF_000622305.1 Nannospalax galili | reverse complement strand
CAATATACCAGACTCCAGCATTCTTTCTTTCCTTAAGGACTATACAAGATACATTTATCCCCCTCCTCACTAAGTCATTTTCCAGATGAATCGTTGTGGAATTAGAAATTTAATAACTTTAAACTGATTTTTAAATCCTACAAAATTGGACTATTTAAGAAAAAAATAACTTGCATAAGCTTATGTTTATTTATCATTAACCCTAAAAATGATGCCTCACTCTCTTAGTGAGCCTTGGAAACTCATGTAAGAT
>NW_008404016.1:0-253 GCF_000622305.1 Nannospalax galili | reverse complement strand
AGTTTATGTTACATTGGCCTGTGCTGAGTACCTAAGGAGGAACAGCTTATCGGAACAGGTAGGAGAAAGTAAGAGAGAAATGTCATTCGTCAGCCTCTTTGCATTTTCAGATAACCAGACACCTCTTCTTAGATGAGTGGAAAGCTCCAGTAAGCAATACATGGTGGGAAAACTCTAGTCTAACTCTGAAAGGTGCAGGATGCTTGTCTTAGCTTGGACTGCCATAGCAACACCATAGACAGGTTTAAATCAC
>NW_008404015.1:0-253 GCF_000622305.1 Nannospalax galili | reverse complement strand
GACAGTCATAAGTCATGGACTATCTGATTTATTTCTCAGGGGACAAGAGTTTGACTTACAAAAGTTTGTGATGATGCAAAAGGATACTTTGAACTGTGAGTTTTGATCATTCCTGGGCAGTATCAGCCTCTGTGGATGCTGGGCAGTGGCAGCAAACCACAACACCAAGTTAAGACACACATGATCACAGTTAAGACTCCTCAGTACTAACCTCAGATGTTCAGAGGTAGATTGGGTGTACTAAATACATTTT
>NW_008404014.1:0-253 GCF_000622305.1 Nannospalax galili | reverse complement strand
TGCAGATGATATATTCTATCTAAAAGATGCCAAAATTCTACCAGGAAGCTCCTAGAAATTATTAACAGGTTAGGGTAAAGTGGCAGGATACAGAGCCTCTTTCCTGGATGCTGGGGCTGACCTCTCAGCCCAGGGATACCACTACTTCCTGATCCCTTACATCCAGATGGACGCAGTTCCTTCTCAAGGTCCCCAGGAGCCTTCTGGGCCTGGTCCTGCCCTCACCTCCCTCTACTTCCCTGGGCTGCACAGC
>NW_008404013.1:0-253 GCF_000622305.1 Nannospalax galili | reverse complement strand
TATTTATTCTTCCACAATTTCACACATGTAAACAATGTGTCTTGATCACATCCATCTCCCAACTCTCCTCTCCAAATCACTCCCAATGCATCCCTTTTCCCCACCTCTCTCTCTCTCTTTCACTCTCTCTCCTCTCTCTTCTCTCTTTCTCATAATGCATTGAGTCCAACTCATGTTTCCTATTGGTTAGAGGGCTGATTGATGCTGACTTGGTATAAACAGCTGATTCCATGTTTGCACAGTAAACGCTTTT
>NW_008404012.1:0-252 GCF_000622305.1 Nannospalax galili | reverse complement strand
TCAACACTTGAAAAATCATGTCAGAGGATACATCCAGGAGAATCATTTTGACAGAATAACTGCGTAGGTGTGCTGTGTGTTCAATCAGTATATCCATAGGAATGTGTTTATTGTCACGATATTCATGATGCTGTTTGGCACTTTGTGGAGTCTTTTTTTTTTCCCGTTTTTTTTTTTTAAGACAGGGTCTCCCAGTAGCCTGAGCTGGCCTGAAACTCACTATGTAGACCAGGCTGGCCTTGAACTCACAGA
>NW_008404011.1:0-253 GCF_000622305.1 Nannospalax galili | reverse complement strand
GTTTTCAGCAGAAAAAAATGGTTAAGCAAAATCCAGTTTATCTAACGGTACGGTAATCAAAAGAAAATATTAATATATTAAGTGACGAACAAACCTCTAGGAAATTACCCTGAATGGAAAAAAGCCAGTCACAAAAAAAGAAGAAGCAGTAAAATTCTAATTATATAATATTTTGAAATTTTAAAAAATGGAAATGGAGAATAGATACAAGTTAGGGATAGCAGAAGAAAAGGGGGAACCAAACCTCAAAGGA
>NW_008404010.1:0-253 GCF_000622305.1 Nannospalax galili | reverse complement strand
ACGGGAGTGCAGAGTTGGGAACCAAGTAGCCGGAGGTGCTACTTGGGAGATGTGAAACAATATATTACCGCCTATCACATCTTGGAGGACCCAAGTCAGATTCATAGGTTGATGTGAGCTTTCTGGAGCAGGAGCGGCTATCATGGGGAACAGAGTATGTACAGTCAACAGTTTGAAAATTGGGTGAGCTTTAGCTTGAGCTGATTGTTGGGGTCCTTTGAAACCCTCCAACCTGAAGCTGGGGATGTGCAGT
>NW_008404009.1:0-253 GCF_000622305.1 Nannospalax galili | reverse complement strand
TTTTTTTTTTCTTTTTTTCTTTTTGGCCTTTTTGAGACAAGGTCTCTCGGTAGCTCCAACTGCCTTTGAACTCAGACAGCTTGCCTCTGCCTCCTGGGTGTGCCACCACGCTGGGCTGTCTTTTCGTTTCTTAAGAACTCTTTCAACTATTTAATTTGCAAAACAAGCTAATTCAAATCATTGTATGCGAGAGATAGAGGGAAACAATTGATAAACATCTCAATTTGTTTGTGAAACATGTTCTCATGTAGTC
>NW_008404008.1:0-251 GCF_000622305.1 Nannospalax galili | reverse complement strand
ATTCATTCATTCATTCATTCATTCATTTGACAGGATCTCACAATGTTTCTGATTGGCCTAAAATTCACTATGTAGACCAGGCTTGCCTCAAACTCAGAAATATGCCTGCTTTTGTTTTCCTAGTGCTAGGACTAAATGCATGTGCCACCAAGCCCAGCTCCACTAACACGATGTTAGACACAAGTATACAAGTATCTGGGGTTTTGCTTTAAGTTACTTTGAATATATACCAGGATGTGGAATTGTTGGAT
>NW_008404007.1:0-253 GCF_000622305.1 Nannospalax galili | reverse complement strand
TAACAGATGCACAGTGACCAGGCGCTGACAGCAGTGACATGGTCAAGGAGCCTCATGTACATATGTTAATTATGTAGGGTTTTGTGCTTTAGGCAATTAGAGCCTATATTGTACAAAATTTGAATCATTAACTAGGGATTTGTGTTATATAACTATGGCACACTTTGAGAAGTTTGTGATTTATCAAAACACAAAGCAAGACTCCCTCTGTATCAAATCACAAAATCATGGCACTAAAAAGATTACCTCCAGC
>NW_008404006.1:0-253 GCF_000622305.1 Nannospalax galili | reverse complement strand
AGGGTAAAGCTGCTTGGGGAGGTAGAATCATTCTGTTTTGAGGCTGTGGCCACTGGTGGGCTTCCCAAGCTCTGGTGGATAGCCCCTTGCACATATGGGCAACAGTAAGTGGAGGTAGTGATTTATCTGAAAAAACATTGAAATGAAGGGATGCATGTTGTAGCATACTTGGGGAGAGTTGGAAAAGAGAAATGGTGGTATATATGATCATATTTAATTACATATGTGTACAAAATTCTCAAAGATGAAAATA
>NW_008404005.1:0-253 GCF_000622305.1 Nannospalax galili | reverse complement strand
AAACATATGTACACACATATACACACATGCACATATTTTATTATTTAGAAAATATAATTAAGTATAGATTTTTATTTCCTTGGAATATTTTGAAAAATACTCTTCTTGTTGTCTTAATGATGCCCATAGAACTGGCTCGTTGGATTCAATGCTCCACTTCTAACTAGCCAGTAATAAATCATACATGATCTCAGTAACTTGTTTTCCTTATCATTTAAGTGGGAAAGGTCAGTACTTTAGAGGATCATTTTAA
>NW_008404004.1:0-253 GCF_000622305.1 Nannospalax galili | reverse complement strand
AGGCAGGCAGATCTTTGTGAGTTCAAGACCAGCCTGATCTACATGGTGAGTCAGCTGGGACTACAGGGAGACCCTGTCTCAAAAAAACAACAACAAAAAAGGAGATTAATATAGTAACTGTTCTTGAGCATTTACCAGTTCAATTGATGATCATTTCTTCAGTGAACTTGATCTCTCTCTGAGGCTTAGACTCTCCAACTGTGCATGAACTAGAAAATCACTACAATTTTCTCCTATTTTAGAATCCTATATT
>NW_008404003.1:0-253 GCF_000622305.1 Nannospalax galili | reverse complement strand
GGCTTCTTTTTTTCAGCATGGTTTTGGCTTCTGTCTTGTTCAGCTGTAGCTACAGTTGACTTCAGTTCAGTGTCTCCCATTTTAATAAAATCATTTCTGTGCTGGGTCTCACTCTTTGTCTGCTTGTTGTGTGGACTGGAACCTTGACCCAGTGCTGACTGAGGCTGCACTGTGCACCGCTCACCGCTAAGGGCTGCATCCATTTTCCTGCTCAGTTATTTACTGTTGTGTGTATGTCTCTGTCTCTTCCTCT
>NW_008404002.1:0-253 GCF_000622305.1 Nannospalax galili | reverse complement strand
GTGCAGAGTTGTGTATATTACATTCCTGTTGTGCTGGAGTTTGATGTTAAACAAGTTTAACAGTTTTCAGGAAGTTTTTCTGTGCAGCTTGGGTTTCTCCTTTGAACTATTAAGAAAAATGTTTACTGACTATTACACAGTTCAGCTGAAAAATGTAAAGACATCTCAAGATGAAGAGCTTACGAGGACAAAACACACAGGATTTCTCCACCTAATACTTCCTGCTTCTGTGAAAGTAAAAGTACACGATGAA
>NW_008404001.1:0-252 GCF_000622305.1 Nannospalax galili | reverse complement strand
GGGCAGGTGACACGACCATCTGCACGTCAGAGGGAGCAGGTGACACGGCCATCTTCACGTTAGATGGGGCACGTGACATGACCATCTGCATGTCAGAGGGGACATGTGACACCACCATCTACACGTCAGAAAGGGCAGGTGACCCGCCCATGTGCACATCAAAGATGGCAGGTGAAATGAACTTGTGCCCATCAAAGAGACCAGGTGACATGACCATGTGCACGTCTGAGAGGGCAGGTGAAACAACCATGT
>NW_008404000.1:0-253 GCF_000622305.1 Nannospalax galili | reverse complement strand
CATCTGCACCTCAGAGGGGCAGGTGACACGCCCATGTGCACGTCAGAGGGGTCAGGTGACATGACCATCTTTATTTAAGAGAGGTCAGGTGACATGATCTTCTGCACGTGAGAGGGGCAGGTGACACCACCATGTGCACATCACAGTGGGCCGATGACACGATCATGTTCACGTCAGAAGGAGCAGCTTCCATGACCATCTGCTCATCAGGCGGGGCAGGTGACATAACCATCAGCACGTCAGAGGGGGCAGG
>NW_008403999.1:0-253 GCF_000622305.1 Nannospalax galili | reverse complement strand
TTAATAGCCAAGATTGGTTATTAATCCTAAAGATTAATGGTGTCGATCAGCCTTGCAAGTACCAAACAACAGAAGTGTTTAATTTAAAATTTAAGAAGCCACTGTGCAGTTCCGTGTCACACAACTATAAACTACGTCTTCACTTCTGAAAAAATAGTGTACACTGTGTATTCCACTGTAAAGTATGTATTTCATTGAATGGGTCATTTAATTGCACACAATAGGTACCTTAATTGATCATAAAGTAAGTCAA
>NW_008403998.1:0-253 GCF_000622305.1 Nannospalax galili | reverse complement strand
TGCCATGTTAAAGTTTAGGCTGACTCTAGTCTCTGAAATTATCGGGCAGTTGCCCAGGGTATGGAAACATGTCAGTTGGACCCCGGTTGTCATGGGAACGGGTCAGACTGTTCCAGAGTGCACCTGCTAACTGCAGATTTATGGCTTCTGTAAGTTATGCTTGGCTCGCTTCTGCAAAATAGTAATTGTTACTTAATAGATCAGAAATTGTTAAGGGGACTCTCCACCTGTAAGTTTGGGAACTTAAGCTTTT
>NW_008403997.1:0-253 GCF_000622305.1 Nannospalax galili | reverse complement strand
CTCTCTCCTGGGTAAGTCAGATAAGTTGATTGTGCCCTCCACGGCCTTGACTCCCCCAGCCTCATTCACCCTCCAATCTCCCCCGACTGTCTCTCCTTCTAGCCTGGAACCTATCCCATTCCTTGTCTTGCCACCCCAGACACCTGGGAACCACCACTGCTTCCTGATCTTCTGCATCCAAACCAATCCAGTTCCTTCTCAGGTTCCCAGGAGCCCTCTGGGCCTGGCGCCACCCTCACCTCCCTCTGCTTCC
>NW_008403996.1:0-253 GCF_000622305.1 Nannospalax galili | reverse complement strand
AGAATAAAATTAGATATCTATATGTCACCATGATCAAGATTCAATTCGAAGGAGATCAAGGACTTCCTCCTAAGCCCTGATACTCTGAAACTGATAGAGTGGAGTGTTTTAAATGCAGTGGAACTTAGTCACAGGAACAGAATTTCTGAAAAAGACAGTGCAGGCGTTAAGTTCAGCAATGGACAAATAGGACCTCATGGAGCTAAAAAGCGCCTATACAGAAGACTAAATCATCATTTGAATGAAGAGGCAA
>NW_008403995.1:0-253 GCF_000622305.1 Nannospalax galili | reverse complement strand
TCTGTGTGTGTCTTTGCTTAAAGTTCTTTGAATAAGAGGCTAAGAGCCTGGAAACACCTGGCCTGAACCCCAACAACCTGTAACAGGAACACAGATTCATATGATCCCAAATTCTATGTTCTAATGTGGTAACAGTTTTGAGAAGGTTTTTTTTTCAATTTATTTTTATTTTATGTGTATGAATGTTTTATCTGCATGTTTGTAAATGCATCTATGTCATTCAATGCCTGTGGAGTTCAGAAGAGGGATTGGA
>NW_008403994.1:0-253 GCF_000622305.1 Nannospalax galili | reverse complement strand
TGCCAAGGAGTGCTATAACTGGGTCAAACTAGGTTAATTTTAGTTTTCTAGTGGTTCCCCACAATGCTTTTGACAGGGGTTCAACAAGTGTGCAATACCAGCAGCAGTGGTCGAGAGTTCTCCTCTCCCCGTGTCCTCTGCAGCATTTGGTATCATTTGTTCTCTTGGTCTTAGACAGGTTGAGTGGGGTAAGATGAAAACATAGTGGCTTTCCTTTCGTATTTCCATAATCACTAATGATGATGAACACCTT
>NW_008403993.1:0-253 GCF_000622305.1 Nannospalax galili | reverse complement strand
TTCTACTGATTGCCTTCATACCAAAATTCGTGGATGGTAACCTGTGTCCTCACCTCATCTTCTATCTCACCTCCTGTGTCTGCATGGAATCAGCTTCTGCCTGTCAGGAACTAGTTTTACTCTTCTTCCACCAGAGCCCTTTACATATATGTTCACATTACATCATCATGCATATGCTTTCCTACCTCCTTCAGTATGCTAGAGTGTTTTCAGTTAAATATATCCAGTTGGATATTTTTTCAATGAATTTTAT
>NW_008403992.1:0-253 GCF_000622305.1 Nannospalax galili | reverse complement strand
TTGCTCCATTTCCTCTCACAATGACCCAATATGACATCACAAGGCTCAGTGCGTCATCACAATGCCGCAAAGTGTCATCAGAATTCTCCAATGTGACAGCACAATGCTCAAATGTGTAATGACAATGTTTCATGTGACATCACAATGCTCCAATGCGCCATCACAATGACTCAAAATGTCATTAAAATGCTCAGTGTGCCAGCAAAATGCTCCAATGTGTCATGTCAATGCTACAATGTGATGTCACAATTCT
>NW_008403991.1:0-253 GCF_000622305.1 Nannospalax galili | reverse complement strand
ATCACCATCCTCAATATGCAAACACGGTGCTCAATATCCACTCACAATCCCACAATATGATATCACAGTGCTTCAAAGTGACATCACAATACTACAATGTGACTTCACAATGCTCTAATGTGCAACACTTTAGCCCCATGTGCCATTATACTGACCAAATGTGCCATCACAATGTTACAATATGACTTAAAATTGCTCCACGGTGTCATCACAATGCACCATTCTGTCATTACAATGATCCATTGTTTCGTGA
>NW_008403990.1:0-253 GCF_000622305.1 Nannospalax galili | reverse complement strand
CATTGGGGCATTGAAGGGAACATTGAGCACCGCCTGCATATTGAGCATGATAATGACACAATGGAGCATTGTAATGACACAATTGCCATTTTTAATGGCACAAAGAGCATTGAAATGGCAAAATGGAATATTGGGAATTCATATTGTATCATGTTCATGGCACATTGGAGCAATGTAATGGCACATGGGGCCATAATTTTGACACATTGGAGCATTTTGATGTAACATTGGAGCATTGTGATTACACATGAGA
>NW_008403989.1:0-253 GCF_000622305.1 Nannospalax galili | reverse complement strand
CCCATTGATTGCTCAGTTAACGTGTCTCCCCCACATTCCCACTTAGAATGGCCTTCACAAAAGCATGAGACATCTGCTGGCAAACCACTATAAGTCATCAATAGGAACCTGATATCTACTAAGTGTTCAATGAATGCTTGCTCTGTGGATGAACTAATTCATGGATGACTGAAGAATCTCTCTCTCTCTCTCTCTCTCTCTCCTCTCTCATTTTGATATTTTGCTGTTTTCTTCCCATCTGGCATATTTCTCC
>NW_008403988.1:0-253 GCF_000622305.1 Nannospalax galili | reverse complement strand
GTGGTGACATGGCATCTCAGGAAGAGAGATATTATCAAGAGAATTAATAGTCAGTCTCTCTGGAAAGAAGAAACTGTTGGTATGAATAGGGTGAGCATAGAAATCAGAGAACCCTTGAGGTTGAGTGATCATATTGAGTGATTGTGGCTCCTAGCAGTGAGGGAAGGTGATTCAGAATGCCTACCACATGCATTTCCTCCACAGAGCTTAGAAAAATACACAGGAATGTTCACATCATCGCCATAACTATAAA
>NW_008403987.1:0-253 GCF_000622305.1 Nannospalax galili | reverse complement strand
TTAATTCTTGCCCCATGATTTACACGACCAACTTACCTTCGGCTCGGTTGCGGCAGGCTCCCGCGACGTCTCCGAATTATTTAAGCGGGTGCGCACCCCTTTTTCCTTCGTCGTCTCCCTCACGTTGTCCCCAGAATCCAGGCCCCACGTTGGGCGCCACGCTGTGGGAGGCTACCCCGCAATGTGTCTCAGTTCCGACCCCCGGAAACTGCCACGAAGTACCTGGATTGGGGAGTGGGGATGTGGATGAGGC
>NW_008403986.1:0-253 GCF_000622305.1 Nannospalax galili | reverse complement strand
AAAAAAAGGATAATAGAGGGGGCATGAATATGATCAAAGTACATTATATGCATGTATGAGTCTATTATAATGAAACTCCTCATTATGATCAGTATATAGCAACAAAAAGCTAAAGGATATCTTTCAGTTAAGACTTAACTCTATATTTTAACTTTTCTCTCTTCTTGGAAGTACTCTAGATGTCCTACACAGTCACTATCACTTACCAACTGTCTTTGGATGAAATATTACAGTCACAGGCTCCTGTGTAGTA
>NW_008403985.1:0-253 GCF_000622305.1 Nannospalax galili | reverse complement strand
GGCCTGAGTGAGCCTGGCCAGCACACAAGTCTACCCTGCCTGGCACACAGTGTTTTCTCCTTTGTCACTATACATGTAAGGACATAGTCTTTGTTTCTTTGTTGTTCTGTGCCATTGCCTCCAACATCTACCACCAAATCACCTGGCTTGTACCTGAAGTCATTTGAGCTGGGCACTGCCCTCACCATCCCCACTAGACCATCCCAAAGGGAAGCACACTTTGCAATATTAATAGCTAACCCTTGGCGATCCT
>NW_008403984.1:0-253 GCF_000622305.1 Nannospalax galili | reverse complement strand
TACAGTACATGTATGTCTTACATTTTCTGTTTAGGAATAAAATACCTTGAAAAAGGCCCGTGAGATTGCTCTATGGACTAAATATTTGCTGTCAAGCCTGATGACACAAGTTCCAGCCCCAGAACCCACATGGTGGAAAGAAAGAAGTGATTCCTACAAACTGTCCTCTGACTACCACACCTGCACCATGGCAGGCATCTCTCCCATAATAAATAAATAAATAAATAAATAAATAAATAAATAAATAAATAAA
>NW_008403983.1:0-253 GCF_000622305.1 Nannospalax galili | reverse complement strand
AGGAACTCAGGAGAGTGTAAGGATTAGGTACCATTGGATGAACATCCATAATCTGCTTGTTTACCTCTCTCAAGTCCTGGACTGGCCAATAGTCTGTTGAATTTGGCTTTTTGACCAGCAGGAAGGGGGTATTCCAAGCCAATCGGCAAGGCACCAAGACGCCCTGATCTTTCAGGCACCTGATATGAGGAGTAATCCCCAACCTGGCCTCCTGGGACATAGGGTACTGTTTAACTCTGGCTGGTAGGATTCC
>NW_008403982.1:0-253 GCF_000622305.1 Nannospalax galili | reverse complement strand
TGCATGCTAGCAAGCACTCTACCACTGAGCCATATTCCCAGTCCCTCTTTCTACCTTTATGTAGATTCCAGAGATGGAATTCAGGTTATCAGACTTGTATCATTGCGTAGCAAGTGACTTTGCCTGCTGGACCGTCTTGCTGGCCCCTGTATTAATATTTTTATGCATGTTCACATGTGTTTTCCATTTGTAAGAACATGTAGAAGAGGGTCCTGTTTTAGTAGAAGCAAGAAAGAGTGAGACTAGGGAGTGA
>NW_008403981.1:0-253 GCF_000622305.1 Nannospalax galili | reverse complement strand
CATAACAATACTCACTGTGCCATCACAATGTTCAATGTGCTCTCACAATGCCCCAGTGTGCTATCACAATGCTCCAAAATGTTTTCAAAGTGCTTCATTGTGACATCACAATGCTCAGTGTGCCATCACAATGCAGCAATGTTTCATCACAATGCTCCAGGATGTCATAACACTGCTCAATGTGCCATCACAATGCCCCAGCGTGTCATCACAATGCTCCAATATGTCTTCACAATGCTCCATTTTGACATCA
>NW_008403980.1:0-253 GCF_000622305.1 Nannospalax galili | reverse complement strand
CAGCCTAACAATCATTTAAGAAAATCTGAATAGCATAGTTTTCTAGGCATGATAGCACATACCTGCAATACAGCTCTCAGGCTGAGGCAAGAAAATCACAAGTTTGATACCAACCTAGGCTACACAGTGAGACTTTGTCTCTATGTAATAAAATGTAAGTATTTTGTGTTCATTAGGGCTACTGAGATGGAAGAGATGGTCAGAATATTCTGTATGTAAGCAAGTATGTCAACTAAAATTTTAGCAGTTCATA
>NW_008403979.1:0-253 GCF_000622305.1 Nannospalax galili | reverse complement strand
AAAAAAAAGTCTACATTCCAGATTTCCTTAAAATTATTAGCATCAGGCATTACAATTATGTAGAATAACTGTGATGTACTGGATCCTCTGAATCTAAAAGAAGCTGCATATCTAGAGGAAAGTAATCCATCACAGGTACTGCAGAGGGACTTACAAGTTTTCTGGTGACTTAAATCTACTCATCCGTTTCCCAGAGTAAAATAAAACTATCTAGCATCCTTTCTTTTCCTTTCTAACTCTCGTACATCTCCCC
>NW_008403978.1:0-253 GCF_000622305.1 Nannospalax galili | reverse complement strand
TATAACAACCAACCAACTGAATGTTGTTGAGTGTGGGGGTTGCGCTGCTGCGCCGCCAGCTGTTGGCTGGGTGCACGGGTGTGGGTTTTGCTGCTGGGCGGGTCTCTGGCTCTCCACGGCTGCTGGGCGCCAGCTCTCTGCAGATCGGCGGGTCCGTGGCGGTGGGGAGTGCAAGCTCTGTGCCAAGGCAGGCTGGCGGGCGCTGGCGGCTCTGCGGGTCGCTGCAAGCTGCCGGGTGGGCTGCGCCAATCTG
>NW_008403977.1:0-253 GCF_000622305.1 Nannospalax galili | reverse complement strand
ATAATTCTGCTAAAGGAAGAGATTTCCCCGGTTTAGTTTCCCATTCCATCACTAAAGTTGGTTATCAGAATACTTAAAGAAGAGAAAGTTATACAAACTAAAAAAACCAGCAGTAATTTGGGAAGGGATATGCACCAAAAGAGTAGCGGTCATCAGCGTTCAGCTGGATCTTTGTCAAATAGCACACTTGTCAAGAGCCATGGAACCCTTGGAGCTAAAATATTGCTCCAATGTGTCATCAAAATGTTACAAT
>NW_008403976.1:0-253 GCF_000622305.1 Nannospalax galili | reverse complement strand
GTGGGAAAGTAAACTTCTGCAGATACTATGGAAATCAGCATGGGGATTCCCTCCAAACTAAAAATAGGTCTAGAGAGATGGCTCAGTGGTTAAGAGCACCTGCTGTGTAACTATGAGGAGTAAGGTTGGATCTCAGCACCTCCATAAATAGGGTGGTCCTATGCTCACTGGAAACCATAGCGCTGAGGAGAAGGAGGAGGAGGGAATTTGTTGGCTGTCAGCCTAGTCAAATAATGTGAGTGCCAAGTTCAGT
>NW_008403975.1:0-253 GCF_000622305.1 Nannospalax galili | reverse complement strand
GCATGTATCATGAATAAAGGAGAAAAATTGTTTAAGATCTTTTCCTAAAACGTTAATCCCTCATGTTCTGAGGGACTCTTTGAGTCCCTGAAGAAATTGTCCCTGAGAATCGAAAGAGTTGCCCATGCTGTCTGAGAATCGCCCTTGCGTGAGCCTCGCCGGGTCAGTATAAGTGCTGACACACACCCTACAGACCCGGTCACCTGTTAGTAACCATAGATCTTCGGTGGATGGCTTAGAAGGAACAAGTACA
>NW_008403974.1:0-253 GCF_000622305.1 Nannospalax galili | reverse complement strand
AAGTCATATTGTAACACTCTGAAAGCAAATTGGAATATTGTGATGTTACATCGGAACATTGTGATGTAACATTGGAGCATCGTGATGTCACACTGGATAATTGTGCTGTCACAATGGAATATTGTGATGGCACTTTGGAGCAATATATTGGCACATGGGGCTACAGTCTTGGCACATTGGGCTATTCTGATGTCATATTCTGGCATTGTTACACCACAATGGATTATTGTGAATTCACATTGTAACATTGTGA
>NW_008403973.1:0-253 GCF_000622305.1 Nannospalax galili | reverse complement strand
AGACAACCCGCTATTTTTCTGAAATGATGGAAAATTTGTTTTCTTCCCCTAGCTAGTACACTTTGAAAGAGAACTGACACTGATTCTAACCATTCCAACAGTTATCAATATGCCTGAAAGCAAATTCTGAATCCAGAAAAAAGAAAAAAGAGGAGGAAGCCGATAGAAGGATGCTTTTGGAAGTTTGCAGCAAGAAATTCCGGTGGATTCTCATATGAACAGTTGAAATTTTCCCTGTTCTGAGTTTTTCTAG
>NW_008403972.1:0-253 GCF_000622305.1 Nannospalax galili | reverse complement strand
AAGACAGAGCAGGCCAGGGAGGATCCTGGAGACCATGGGCTTCTCTCCCTCCGTTTTCTAGTGGTCCCTGGGGCAGAAGTACACTGAGCATGGGGCTCCTTGTCACACAGGGAAATGCTGAACTGAATCTGACCCAGGTTCTGCATATAGCCCTTGGTCTCAGGTGTGTCCAGCTGCCTGCCACGTACAGCTTTCCAAGATCCTCTGCCCATCTCAACTCAGAAAACTGGCTCCTCTGGGGTCTACTTTTGTC
>NW_008403971.1:0-253 GCF_000622305.1 Nannospalax galili | reverse complement strand
TGGGAAAGATTTAGCAAGATATCCTAACTACACTCAGCCAGAATAAATCACAAGGATGATTTTAATCTCATTGCAGATTAGAGTGTTAGAGTTTTTGTGAGCATTCTGACTTTGTATTTAGGTATGTTACAAAGCCTTCAGCTGATATTGTAGAGAGTCTTGCAACTGGTGGCTCTGCATACTAAAATGAAAAAATGACACCGGGAACTTAACATTGCACATGGTGAGGATTTCCATAAAGGATATAAAGGAG
>NW_008403970.1:0-253 GCF_000622305.1 Nannospalax galili | reverse complement strand
AGTCCTTGGGGCCTCTTCCTGCCCGATCTGCCTTTGCATCTCTGGGTGGCAAGGCCACCAGCTGCCCTGGACAAGCATCTTTCCTTGGCCAGGCTCCCAGGTCATTCCAACCCCCAAATTCCTGAGGCCAAAATAGTCCCTGGAGGGATCCAGACCTAAGAAGAAAGGCTGAAAACATCTGAACCTCATCTGAATTGGGCCACTGTGGGAACTCCTGAAGACAAAAGCCATCTGGCCACTCCAATATAAAATC
>NW_008403969.1:0-253 GCF_000622305.1 Nannospalax galili | reverse complement strand
TTAGGTTTAGGACTGGGATTAGGGCTAAGGTTACAGTTATGAATAGGGTTAAGCCTAGGCATTGGACTACATTATGGGTGAGTTAAGCCTAAACACTAGTGTTAGTGTTAGGGCCAAGGTTAGGGTTAGTGTTAGAGCTATGTTTAGGGTTAGGGCAAGGTTTAGGGATAGGGTTAGAGCTATAGCTAGGGTTAGGGCTATGATATGTATAGGCCTGTGGAAAGGCTAGGAACAGGGTTAGTGTTAGTTTTAG
>NW_008403968.1:0-251 GCF_000622305.1 Nannospalax galili | reverse complement strand
TGTATGGCTGTCAATAAGACTTTTACCCTAGGCTCAAACCTGTCTTCCACATCTGTCCAACTTTTCCCTTTCTATAAGGACACCAGTCACATAGAATTAGGAATCTACTATAGCCCAATATTATTTCATTAACTAATTATATGGGTAATAAATCTATTTCAAAACATGACCACATTCTGAGAGATTGTAGGTGAGGACTTCAATCCATTAATTGAGAGAGAGAGAGAGAGAGAGAGAGAGAGAGAGAGAGA
>NW_008403967.1:0-252 GCF_000622305.1 Nannospalax galili | reverse complement strand
CACACACACACACACACACACACACACACATCTTGCAATTTGGAGAACCTGAGAATGGCAGGTAATTTATTAATATGCATATCAAAACCCACGTACACAATCTAAGACTGATATGTTGGTTTTGGTTTGGTTTTCGGGTTTTGAGATTAGCATCCTCCCAGCTGGCCTGGAACTCACTGTGTAGACCAGTCTGGTCTCATATCACAGAGATCCACCTGCCTCTACCTCCCAAATGCTGGTATTAAAGGTATG
>NW_008403966.1:0-253 GCF_000622305.1 Nannospalax galili | reverse complement strand
ATAGTCATGGAAAAATGTGCATTGTGATGGCACAAAGTAACTTTGTGAAGTTATATTGTAGCATTGTGATGGCAACATGGAGCAATGTGATGTCCAAATGGAAAATTGTGATGTCATATTGTAACATTGTGACAGCACATCGGAGCAATATAAAGGGACGTGGGGCAATAGTGTTGGCACATTGGAGCATTCTGATGTCACGAGGAAACATTGTGATGTCATACTGTAACACTGTGATGGTAAATTGAGCATT
>NW_008403965.1:0-253 GCF_000622305.1 Nannospalax galili | reverse complement strand
AGCCCAAGAACAGCTGAGATCCTGTTAATGAACCTCTCTCCAAAGCCTCTGGCTGGGAGTTGGCATTCCCATTTGGTTGATTTCACCACGGTCATGTTCCTTGTCCCTGTTGTGCAGTTGTTACTGGGAAGGGCGTTCCAACGGGAACTACACTATCCAGGCCCACTGAGGAGAGAGGAGTCTCGGAGTTGAGTTCTGGTCGATGTAATTTTGACAGACGTGATAAACATGTGGCTTCCAGGACTGACTTGCT
>NW_008403964.1:0-253 GCF_000622305.1 Nannospalax galili | reverse complement strand
AGCCCAAGAACAGCTGAGATCCTGTTAATGAACCTCTCTCCAAAGCCTCTGACTGGGAGTTGGCATTCCCATTTGGTTGATTTCACCATGGTCATGTTCCTTGTCCCTGTTGTGCAGTTGTTACTGGGAAGGGCATTCCAACGGGAACTACACTATCCAGGCCCACTGAGGAGAGAGGGGTCTCGGAGTTGAGTTCTGGTCAATGTAATTTTGACAGACGTGATAAACATGTGGCTTCCAGGACTGACTTGCT
>NW_008403963.1:0-253 GCF_000622305.1 Nannospalax galili | reverse complement strand
TGACATCACAATGCACTCTGTGCCATTACAGTGTTACAATATGACTTCACAACGTTCCATTATGAGATCACAATGCTCCAATGTGACATTGCAATGTTTGAATGTGATGTCAAAATGCTCCAATATGATGTAACAATGCTAGAGTGTGTCATCAGAATGTGCCAATGTGCCATCACAGTGCTACACTATGACTTCACAAATTTCCGTTTTGACTTCACAATGCACTAATGAGACATCACATTGCTCCAATGTG
>NW_008403962.1:0-253 GCF_000622305.1 Nannospalax galili | reverse complement strand
GTTTTAAAATAATTCTGTTATTTCAATTTTGGTAAGTGATACACGTTTGTATATTTGTCCTTTCCATATACTTTTCCAGTTCACTGGAGTCTCACTTTCAAAATATTTCTCAGTGATCCTGTGATATCAGTGGTGTCAGTTGTAACAGACCCCCTTTTATCTCTAACTTTGTTCTTTTGTGCTCTGTCTCTTTGGTTTTGTTCAGCTGACTGAGGGATTTCCAATCTTGTTTATGTTTTAATGAACCGAATTT
>NW_008403961.1:0-253 GCF_000622305.1 Nannospalax galili | reverse complement strand
ACATTTAGAAAAATAAAAATAACTGGCTCTAACCTTGGATCCATAACTTACCTGATAATGAATTTTTTGGACAGTAAGATTCATAGAAAGTTTTCCTGGAGTAAAGGCCTCAAATAGAGTAACAAATAGTTCATTACGGCCTAATTTTCACAACACTATTGTACCAGTGTACTCTGTAGATGTATGTTAGGTCCACTTAATATAAGATGTGATTTAATTCAGATTCTTTGTTACCTTTTTGTCCATTTGACCT
>NW_008403960.1:0-253 GCF_000622305.1 Nannospalax galili | reverse complement strand
GGCAGGACGTACTGGATCTAAGTTATGACATTGGGAGAGTGCCCTTAAGGGAGATATTGAGATCGAAACCCTGCTAGTCCACATTGGTTTCTTTCCAACTCCCTTAAGCAGCCTCCTCTCCCTGATGCCCCTGCCATCACTTAGGGACTCACCATAGATCCCAAAACAGGAGATTTAAGTGACTAACAAATGATACTTTTGGAATTATGATCCAAAAGAAACCTTCTTTCTTTATTAAATTGTACTTAAGCAT
>NW_008403959.1:0-253 GCF_000622305.1 Nannospalax galili | reverse complement strand
TCTCTGTGAGTTCAAGGCCAACCTGGTCTATGTAGTGCTTTCCAGGCCAGCTGGGGCTACAGGGAGACTGTTTCAAAAAGACCGAAAAAAAAAAAAGTCAAATTGTTACAGAAGCAGAGAGTGGTGATTGCTATTGTAATGCCATTTAATTTGTCTGTGTGGCTTCTGTAGAATCTATAAGGCATCTGAAAGAGGCTGTAGACGACCACAGGCTTAGCCAAGGGACGCCTCCAATTATAGGAGATATTGTTAT
>NW_008403958.1:0-253 GCF_000622305.1 Nannospalax galili | reverse complement strand
CTTTTGAATTGCTGACCCTCTACAGACACCTTTTAGGCTTTCTGCCTCTAATTGTCTCCTACCCATTCCTTCTCCATGAAATTTTAAGGCCATAAGCATGTTTATGTTCATGTGTGGTGGCCCTTTAGAGGGCCACAAGCTATTGAAAGATCTGTTTTCTCACTCAAAACAAACAAAAAAATCTGGTGGCTCAGTCCCGTAATTCCAGATATTTGAGAGGCTGAGGCAGAAACATTGCAGGTTCAAGCCCAGC
>NW_008403957.1:0-253 GCF_000622305.1 Nannospalax galili | reverse complement strand
GGTGACTTATTTGGTAGCATACTTGACCACCGCACACAAAGTCCTGGGTTCGAGTCCCAGCATCACAGAAACCAGGTGTGGGTGTGCACACCTATAACCCCAGAACTTTAGAAACTGAGTCAAGAGGGCCAGAAGTATGAGAAAACCCTTGGCTAGACAGTGAGTTTGAAGCTAACTTGGGCTCTATGAGACCCTGTCTAGAACAAAAATCCAACCTAAGAAATTACAAACACACAAGTAGACTGTTGTCCCT
>NW_008403956.1:0-253 GCF_000622305.1 Nannospalax galili | reverse complement strand
TCAATGTGCCATCATAGTGCTCAATTGCCTCTCACATAGCCCCAATATATCATCACAAGGATCAGTGTGCCATCACAGTTCCATTAAGTGTCATCAAAATGCTCCAATGTGACAGCACAATGCACAAATGTGTTATGACAATCTTTCATATTATATCATAATGCTCCAGTGTGCCATGAAAATTCCCCAATGTGTCGTTAAAATGCTCAATATGCCAACAAAATTCTGTAAAGTGTCATCACAATGCTACATT
>NW_008403955.1:0-253 GCF_000622305.1 Nannospalax galili | reverse complement strand
TGTGGTCACCCACCCCTTCTGTCTCTTACAATCTTTCTGCCCCCTCTTCTGCAATGCTCCCTGAGCTTGGGAGTCAGAGTTTTGATATAGGTGTCCTACTCAGGGATAAGTAGTCTGTGACTGCTTGTTCTCTACACATTGGTTAATTGTGATAAAAATTATACTATAAGCACATATTATCTTTGTAACAAAAATACTTTGCCAGAATGCCAGAATAATTTGGCTTTTTTTTTTTTTTTTTTCCCCTCAGTGT
>NW_008403954.1:0-253 GCF_000622305.1 Nannospalax galili | reverse complement strand
GTAACCCTAAAATCTTTTAAGGATTAGATAAAAGCTCCCAAACACTTTAGAAGCAACAGAAAGCTTTCTAACACACTGGGCCTGGCTTATCCGGATCCTCTGTCTCAAGATCTCTCAGAAGATGGGAATCAAGGTGTCACCCAGGGCTGGGATCTCATTTGAAGGCTCAGCTGAGAAGCCTCTGCTCCTAAGATCACCTACTAGGTGTTCACAGGGGCCATTCTCTGCTTCTTGCCAGTGTTGCAAATGGACT
>NW_008403953.1:0-253 GCF_000622305.1 Nannospalax galili | reverse complement strand
AGCAGTATTGCACCTCTTCCAGAGATAAGCAGAGGGGTGCCTTGGTTTTGTAGAATAGGATCTCACTATGTGGCTCAGGCTGGCCATCAACTCACTATGTAGCCCATGCTGGATCCTCCTATTTCTGCCTTTCTGCCTCCAGAGTGCTGAAGTTACAGGAACAGGTCACCACCCACAACCAGATTCATTTTCAGTACTCGAGACTTGTAGGATAGAGAGCTTAAGGGACTAAAACTCAAATTTTAAATACATT
>NW_008403952.1:0-252 GCF_000622305.1 Nannospalax galili | reverse complement strand
CTGTAGCCCCAGCTGTCCTGCAACTCACTATGTAGACCAGGCTGGCCTCGAGCTCACAGAGATCCGCCTCCCGAGTGCTGGGTCTAAAGGTGTGCGCCACCACGCCCAGCAGTCTTATTTATTTTTATGTGTATACCTGTATTGCCTGCACATATGTAAATCCACCTATGTCTTGCAATGCCCTTGGAGGTGAAAAGCTGCTGTCAGATCCCTGGAACTGGAGTTACAGTTGTTAGATGGCAGGTAGACTTT
>NW_008403951.1:0-253 GCF_000622305.1 Nannospalax galili | reverse complement strand
AGTAACTAAAAAGGAGAAACAGCTGGGCAGCCCAGTCTCACAACTCTGCTTCCTGGGTGTTTTATGCTTTGGTTCATATCACTGTGGAGGGGTATCATAATCCTCTTAACAGTAACAAGTTGCAATATCTCCAGACCCCAACCTGCTGATGGTCAGAGAATAATCTGTTCCAGATCCACTGCCACTGAGCCTCGCTGGGACCCCAGATTGTAATGTGGATGTATAGTAGATCAGGAGTTAGGTACTTTCACCT
>NW_008403950.1:0-253 GCF_000622305.1 Nannospalax galili | reverse complement strand
GAGCAGGTGACACGACCTTCTGCCCATCACAGGGGTCAGGTGACACGTCCACCTTTATGGCAGATAGGGCAGCTGACACGACTGTGTTCATGTCAAAGATGGCAGGTGATACGATCATGTGCACATCTAAGAGAGCAAGTGACATGACCATGTGCACGTCAGAGGATGTAGGTGAGACGACAATGTGCACAACAGAGGGGGGAGGTGACACGACCATGTACACGTCAGAGGGGGCAGGAGACACGACAATGTG
>NW_008403949.1:0-253 GCF_000622305.1 Nannospalax galili | reverse complement strand
ATCCAGGAGTTAAAAGCATCAGCAATGAATAGTGAAACTCCCAAGCCTGGAGACACTCAGATGTCACCACCACTCCTAGCCTAAAGGGACAAAGGGAGAAAATGGTGTCACAAGTTCCTGGAGAGCTCTGGTGCTGTGCAGAAGTGGCCTCTGCCACTGTCAGGAGACACGGCCAAGAGCAGAGGCATTGGGACAGAAGGGCCCCCATCTTGTCTCCTACAATCCTCTAGCCTCTTGCCAATGTCTTACTGAA
>NW_008403948.1:0-253 GCF_000622305.1 Nannospalax galili | reverse complement strand
AAAGGAAAATCCAACAGCTGCCCTCCTGTGCATTTAGGTTCCTGAGATCTAAGACTGTAGGGTAGAATTTTGCTCATTATTATGCCTCATTATTATTATTATTATTATTTGTTGTTGTTGTTATTTTTTGAGACAGGGTCTCTTTTCAGTGAATCCTATTCTTTTAGCTCTATTCTCTGTCACTTGGGAAATTCTTACATCAACTGTAGCACTTATTTTCACAGCCTCATCGCACTGACCAACCTCCCTGCCA
>NW_008403947.1:0-253 GCF_000622305.1 Nannospalax galili | reverse complement strand
GGACTGGACAGATGGCTCAGAGGTTAAGAGCACTGACTGCTCTTGAAGAAGACCTGGATTTGATTTCTAGCACCCACACAGCAGCTAACAACTGTCTGTAACTCCAGTTCCCAGGAAATCTAACTCCTTCTTCTGACTTCTGGTTAATTAAGGCAAAACACTTAAAGCCTTCTTTTAAGATCTAGAAGAAATCAGGCATGCCCACCTTCATCACTTTTATTCTGCACAGTTCTTGAAGTCCAAGCCAGAACAA
>NW_008403946.1:0-253 GCF_000622305.1 Nannospalax galili | reverse complement strand
ACAGAGATCTGCCTGCCTCTGCCTCCCAAGTGTTGGGACTACAGGCGTGCGACACCACGCCCGGCTTCAGAGAATTGATAATGATATTGTTAAACATCCCACTGCTTCCAGTTAGTGTTACCTATATGCACATGGTGTGCGTGGAGGTTTGAATGAGAGTGTCCCCCACAGGCTCTAAGCATTTGGACATTTTGTCAGCAGCTGGTGGCGCTGTTTTGGGAGGTCTCAGAAGGTGTGGCTATCCTGGAGGAAG
>NW_008403945.1:0-253 GCF_000622305.1 Nannospalax galili | reverse complement strand
GGTATTTCCAGTTCTACATGACAATAGATGCCAGCCCAGAATACTATACCTGGAAAAAAATGTCTATTATAGTTGATGGGAAAGAAATATCTTCCATGACATGAATAGCCTGAAAGAATATATGTCCACAAAAGTAGCCCTTCAAAGAATACTCGAAGCAATACAGACAGCAGAGAGAGAAATAACTATACCTTGGGGCAAAAAAGAAAATAAACAAAGGTATAATCTAGGAAACACAAAATTACACAAAGAA
>NW_008403944.1:0-253 GCF_000622305.1 Nannospalax galili | reverse complement strand
TCTTTACCATGGTACATAATTCTCTTTAGATCTTTTAACTTCACAGATTTCAGTATGTTTTTTTTTTGTTCTGTACATTTAGTGTTTTGACAGTTTTATGATGTGGGGAGTTAAAGGTATCTTGTTCCCTACATTTGGGAAATTTTCTTCTATTACTAAAAAAAATTTCTGTGTCTTTGACCTGAATTTATTCTTCTCCATCTTCTATGCCCATGGCTGCTAAATTTGGTATTTATTTATTTATTTATTTATT
>NW_008403943.1:0-253 GCF_000622305.1 Nannospalax galili | reverse complement strand
CTAGGAGCTTGATAAATGGCTAAGAGAGGAGTGTATTCTAATGAGCATGAGCGTTTAAGAGGGAGAATCTTAAGAATTTTTCAAAGAATTTAATTTGTCTTGTAAATCTTGTAAAAAATATGAATTGTATATTTAAAAAGAATATATTTAGGGTATGTGAATTGTATCTCAATAAAGAAAAAGAGTTCACAGATAAATTTCTGAAACTTCAATGTTTGTTCTACAAATATTAGAATCATGTATGTCAGCACTT
>NW_008403942.1:0-253 GCF_000622305.1 Nannospalax galili | reverse complement strand
TGAGTTGTGATGACACAATGGAAACTTGAGTAGTCATATTATAAAATTGTGATGGCATATTTGAGCAATATAATGGTATATGTGGGGTTAGTGTTGTCACAATTGAGCATTGTGATTTAACATTGCAGCACTGTGATGTCATTATGGAACACTGTGAATTCACATTGTAACATTTTGATGGCACTATGGGGGAATATAAAGGCACATGGGTCAATAGCTTGGAGCATTGTGACTTCACAATGGGGCATTGTGA
>NW_008403941.1:0-253 GCF_000622305.1 Nannospalax galili | reverse complement strand
GCACATGGAAGGTATCATGAACCCCCAAACTTATGAAGCCATTTAGTTCAGAGTGCTCTGCCGGAGAATCTCCTAATGCAAGGATCTAGCTATGGAAATTCCCAACTCCGCTGCAGCATTCGCCTAAGGAGCTAAAGGAAAGGAAAGCACCTGAAATACTGAACCCCAAGGAACGCCGGCTGGATAAGCTACAGGGCAGGTAAACGGCTGAGTGATGTGCTACTTCCGAAAGTCCTGACCTAAAACACAGTGA
>NW_008403940.1:0-253 GCF_000622305.1 Nannospalax galili | reverse complement strand
CCCACAAGGTGAGGTAGGGCTTTCCGTGTCCCCTGTACCTTTGAGATGTTATTAATAAACTTGGAGGCTTCTAGAGTTCGGTAGCTGTGCAAGACTGGACACTAGATATGACTACTGTTCTGGCAAGTAGAGGACGCTATGCTGTTCAAAGCAGAATGTTTCTAGAAGGAATTGAGATTATTGCACATCCTCAGTCCTCCAAATGAAATTAATCAATTGTCCATGCATGACCTTACAGATACTGAGCATAGCC
>NW_008403939.1:0-253 GCF_000622305.1 Nannospalax galili | reverse complement strand
CCTCGTGATCCAGTGGCCAACGGATCGCGTGCACAGAGGGAGAGTCCGGCAGCTTAGAACAGAACCCGCCCAGCAGCTGACAGCGACCCGCAGAGCCGCCAGCGCCCGGTAGCCACGGAGAGCCAGGGACCCACACAGCGGCGCGGCGCGTGAAACCCGCACACCCCAGCCAACAGCTGGCATAGCAGCACGCAACCCGCCGTGCAACAGCAACAGCTGGCGCCCAACGTGAGAGCCTCCGAACTCCTCGCCA
>NW_008403938.1:0-253 GCF_000622305.1 Nannospalax galili | reverse complement strand
GTGTAGGCGGCCCGTGGGCAGGCGGAGTGTGTGATCTCCATGACCAGAACCCAGCTGGGATGAATCATGCCGGCCAGGCGCGCTGATTTCTGAGACCCGCGGAGGTTCGTGCTTTGGGGGTTTGTTCTGTTGGACGACAGGTTGAGGTGCACAAGCCTCAAAACACGCATTGCATAGGCCTTACCGCCTTCAGAACACACCTCTGTCACTGTTCCATTACTACTCATTTAACATTGCTCTTGTTTTCCCATGG
>NW_008403937.1:0-253 GCF_000622305.1 Nannospalax galili | reverse complement strand
GAAGACAGGCCCGGGGGAGGCAGTGTCTCTTACTGTAACTGTCACCACGTGTTCTTCCTCTAGCTTGCCCAATGTCTTCAGTGCTGACTGGAGGTACTGCTGTGAAAATTCATAGGGAGGGAAGGTGTAGATCAGGCCGGTGCTGTCTCTGCCCTTGGACCCACCCACCAGCCACTGATTACCCCTGCAGCCTGCTCTGTTTCAAGTAGAAGACCAAGTTCCTGAGAAGCTCCCTCTGTAGGCCTGGCTCCAT
>NW_008403936.1:0-253 GCF_000622305.1 Nannospalax galili | reverse complement strand
CAAGTGAGCACACACAGATGCAGGATGCATGAACACATGCACACACACAAATGCATGCACACCTGGACACATGCACCCCCACACATGAACACACACACGTGCACATGCTCCACTACACATTCACACATACTTTAAAAAATTAAAAAATAAACTAGAATCTTATTTTCTTTCTTTCCTTGTTTTGCTTTAGTTTTTAACTTGAACAAGAGGAGGAATTGCTTTAAAAAAAAAAAAAAAAAAAAAAAAAAAAACT
>NW_008403935.1:0-253 GCF_000622305.1 Nannospalax galili | reverse complement strand
TCCTTTGTCCTCACTGAAAATCAGGAGACTTGTAATAATGAGAGGGAGGGGTGTTAATTACTGTTTCTATGTGACAGTAGCTTTCAAATCACTTTTATACATTGAGCTTCAGATTGGAATTTCTGTAACAATGGTATTGCCAAAATATTTTCACCTAATTAAGTTTGCGATATTTGGAAAACAGTGATTCCAAAGCTGACATGGGGTCTTGGATTAGAAAACTCAGGCCATCTTTTCCCAGCTCAGTACCTTG
>NW_008403934.1:0-253 GCF_000622305.1 Nannospalax galili | reverse complement strand
TTACAGGTTGTACGTGTACTTATGTGTTTCATATCAGGCAGTTGGCCCTGGGTATGGAAACACACATCATCTGGACCCCAGTTGCCTTGGGAACAGGTCAGCATGTCCTAGAATGCACCTGTTAACTGCAGAGTTATGGTTTCTGTAGGTTACACTTACCTTGCTCCTACAAACTAGTAATTGTTGCTTTCTATTCTTATTTCCAAGAATAGAAATTTGTTAAGGGGGCTTTGCATCTGTAAGCTTGGGAACT
>NW_008403933.1:0-253 GCF_000622305.1 Nannospalax galili | reverse complement strand
TTTCTTGTCTTAACAATGACTCACAATGAATAACCGAACAGCCTGTAAAAATTCATTGGTTGGTAACATTAGTATTAGTGTAATCAACTATATATAAAATTTTCCACGAAAATTATAAAAAATATAGCTTTTATAAGTTAACAGGAATAGGAATTGTTCAATTGAAAGAAAACCCTGTGACTTTACTATTCCACTTTGTTTGTTTGGTCTTTTTGAGACAGGATATCCCTGTAGCCCCAGCTCTCCTGAAACT
>NW_008403932.1:0-253 GCF_000622305.1 Nannospalax galili | reverse complement strand
GAGCCCAGGAGTTGAAAATCACTGTAGGCAGCAAAGAGAACCCACCTAGAAAACCCTACAGAGACTGTAGGATTGGACAGAAGATAATGAGACCAATGCAGTTTGAAGCAAATATGAGAAAAATGACCAAGCAAAACGTGTGCTAGTCCTAGTATATCTCATCCTAGCCACATTGTTATAAGAACACATCTAAACTGCTCTATCAAAGAACTAGAAAATAATGTCAAATCATCAATAATATTGGTCATATAAA
>NW_008403931.1:0-253 GCF_000622305.1 Nannospalax galili | reverse complement strand
GACCTGTTACCCCTGTACACGTGAGGCCTCAGCAGGAGGAGCTCAGGCTCCGGGCCAGCCTGGGCAACACAGTAATGTTGTTTGGGCATGGGTCTCACTGCTGGGCGGGTCTCTGACTCTCTGTGGCTGCCGGGCGCTGGCGGCTCTGTAGATCAGCTGCAAGCTGCCGGGTGGGTCCGCGGCAGCGTTGGCAAATGCAGGCTCTGCAGGGGGCTCTGCGCCAAGCTGCGGGAGGCTCAGGCTAGCTGCGGGA
>NW_008403930.1:0-253 GCF_000622305.1 Nannospalax galili | reverse complement strand
GCCCCAGTCAGTGAAAACATTGTAGGCTTTTACTAAGAACTCCCTCGGCCCTGGATTTGGCTAGTGCTGCTGCTGGTGGGCTGTAGCACCCGGGGGTGGGGTGGTTCCCTGGCCCCCGAGGAACTGAAGGGGTGGGGCCCCTCCCTGAGCCACCTTCCCCAAACCGGGCCTTTTCAGCTGTCAGTGCACTGCCAAAGGTTGGTTTTCTTTGTTTTTGTTTTTGTTTTTAATGTGCCTGGCAGCCACTGCCACC
>NW_008403929.1:0-253 GCF_000622305.1 Nannospalax galili | reverse complement strand
ACCTCTTGGTTGTTCTGAGGAACCAGCTCTGAATGGAACTAGAGAACAGAATAAATCCAGGTGGGGTGGTGCATGCAAGGGGTCCCAGCACTTGGGAGACTGAGGCAAGAGGATCCAGAGATCCGGGCTGGCTACATAGGGGAGACACTGAGGCAGATGGAGTCTGGGAAGTGAGCAGAACCTTATGGTGCTGGGATGCCATACTGGGTCTCTGAGGAAGCACACTGGCTCACCTCTAGTCCCAGCTCTCTGA
>NW_008403928.1:0-253 GCF_000622305.1 Nannospalax galili | reverse complement strand
GTACAAGTTTCTATGTTCACAGTTGAGTTAATACAGTTATACAATATTGAAATAAATATAAGCCCTGTAACACATACAATTGAATGAGTTTTGAACCTTTAAAAAAAATCTCCATTTCATTTTAGAGTATATTGTTCCTTGTAAAAAGACTCATTATTTTGGCTACTAACACTGAGATGTTGGCACATGCATCTCTAACCTGTTGTATCTGATTATTACTAGTCATAATTGGTTGCACTTGGATCCTTGGCAC
>NW_008403927.1:0-253 GCF_000622305.1 Nannospalax galili | reverse complement strand
GTGGAAAAGCTCCTATCATGGCAGGGAGAGAGAGAAAGAGAGAGAGACAGAGACAGAGAGGCAGAGAGACAGAGACAGACACAGAGAGACAGAGACAGAAAGAGACAGAGACAGAGAGAGACAGAGACACAGAGACAGAGAGAGAGACAGAGAGAGGCAGAGAGACAGAGACAGACACAAAGAAACAGAGACAGAGACAGAGAGACACAGAGAGACAGAGATAGAGACACAGAGAGACAGAGACAAAGAGAGA
>NW_008403926.1:0-253 GCF_000622305.1 Nannospalax galili | reverse complement strand
GGGCATGTCTGTGGGGGGTTGTCTTGACTGTTAATATAGGAGGGTCTAGACTACTGTGGCTGATAGTATTCCCTGGGCAGGTATGTCTGGGCTGTATAAGAAAGCTAGCTAAGCATGAGCCTGAGGGTAAGCCAACAAGCAGTATTCCTCCATGGTTCCTGCCTTTGAGTTCCTGCCCTGACTTCCCTGTAGTCATGGACTGTGACCTGGAAGTGTAAGCCAAATAAATCCCTTTCTCTCCTAAGTTGCTTTG
>NW_008403925.1:0-253 GCF_000622305.1 Nannospalax galili | reverse complement strand
TGAGTAGAATTCCATTGTATAGATATACCACATTTTCATCAGCCACTCATCGGTTGAGGGACATTTAGGTTGTTTCCATTTCATAGCTATTGTGAAGAGAGCAGCAACATACATGGATGTACAGATATCTCTACAGTGTAATGAGTCCTTTGGGTATATGCCTTTGGGTATAACTGGATCATGTGGTAGGTTCATTTTCAGTTTTTTGTGGGTTCACCACAATGAGTTCCATAGTGGTTGCACGAGTTTGCAT
>NW_008403924.1:0-253 GCF_000622305.1 Nannospalax galili | reverse complement strand
CAAAGCTAGTCTTCTAACATGTTAGCCAATAATTTCCTCCACCTTTAAATCGCAATGGGAGTTCTAGATTAGATTTATGTTAAATAAAGGAAACAAGCAGAAGTTTTGGTGTATATATGTCCAGGCCACAAGAAAATACAATACTTTTACCACTATAGCTCAGAGCCTGGATACTACACATTAAGGAAGTACAAGTCATGCTGTTTATTTGTTAGAGGCTAAATTAAGAATAGTAGTTACTATAGATTCAGGT
>NW_008403923.1:0-253 GCF_000622305.1 Nannospalax galili | reverse complement strand
TGTGTGTGTCTGTGTGTGTGTTTGTGTCTGTGTCTGTGTCTCTGTGTGTATAGGTCAGAGCTTGATGTCCGATGTCTTCTTCATTCCCCTTCTACCTCATTTTATTTTATTCTGAGAGAGGATTTCTCACTGAACTTGTGGCTCACAACCCACTCAGATTGGCTGACCAGAAAGCTCCAGGGAACCTCCTGTCTACTTCCTCAGTGCAGTGATTACAAGTCACAGGCCACCACACCTGGCTTTTTTTTTTTTT
>NW_008403922.1:0-253 GCF_000622305.1 Nannospalax galili | reverse complement strand
TCTTTCTTTCTTTCCAGGATGACCCTATCTTGAAATAATTGGCTTTGAAAAAGAAATATTAGCACAGGAGATGGCTGGTTTGCCTTGTATTCCACAAAACTGTTTTCTGAAGTTTAACTATCCGCCATCTGGACTTCCCACAGAGCCCTCCCTTCTGGTTCTATGTGGGCTGCAGAGGAGCAGCCTCAAGGATCCATGAATCAAGGCACCGTGGAGTCCAGACATTTGCACCTGCTGCTGCTGAGCTAGGCTT
>NW_008403921.1:0-253 GCF_000622305.1 Nannospalax galili | reverse complement strand
ATAACTGGGTCAAATGGTAGGTTCATTGTAGCAGGAGGCCTCCAAAGATGGCGTGGATGCAGAGCCCTGGGATTCATCAAGAATGTACTTTACTTCTTGGTCTTCAAATAGCCCTCCAAAAGGAGCCCACGCTCTGTACCCTGCTTGCAAGCCCAGTGACTGCTGACAGGCTTCGTGGCATGGACAAATCAGAAAACAATATACTGACTAAAGGGATTTGGGGGTGGAGAAAAGGGAAATATAAGGCCTGCCC
>NW_008403920.1:0-253 GCF_000622305.1 Nannospalax galili | reverse complement strand
ACAGCAAAAGAATCTCTAGTAAATACATGAACTCATGAAGATTAAACAACATACTTCTGAATCATGAATGGGTCAGAGAAGAAATTAAGAAAGAAAAGTATTCCTGGGACAAAATGAAAACAAGAAAAAAATACAACAAAACCTCTAGAACACCCTAAAAGTAGTTGAAAGAGGGAAGTTTACAGCTCTTAGTGCCTATATTAAAAAATCAGAAAGAGTCTATCTAAAAGACTCCCAAATTGCATAAATCTTG
>NW_008403919.1:0-253 GCF_000622305.1 Nannospalax galili | reverse complement strand
CAAGCCAGGGGTCCCTCTGAGGCCGTCTGTCTAAGGCCTTTCATTACCATGACAGGTATACTTCTATGACATCACGGAACTCTGAACTCTCTGTCGTCAGGCCCGAAATACGTCATCCAGACCCTAAGGTTCCTCCCATCCTGGTGGATTCTTGCTCCTAGCAAACATGGTCCTCAGAGATGCTTTAGGAGATAGGTTAGATGTTTGTTTCAGACGCACTCACCTGGGGACCACATCATGTCCAGTCCTCTTT
>NW_008403918.1:0-253 GCF_000622305.1 Nannospalax galili | reverse complement strand
TGCAATCAGAATCAGGAAGCGGAGACTCTCATACTTCTTCCTTGACAGTTTCGTACATGTACATACTGAATTCCAGTTATTTTCAGGCTCCGTTGCCCTCTTTTGTCCTATTCTCTGTCCTGATGAAACCTTTTTCTTCCTAGCAAGGCCCTTTCCTTTCTACTTTGATATCGTTTTTGGTTTTGTGGTGGTTTGGTTTAGATTGGTTCGGGCTTTGCTGTTGTTTTGGTCCATTTAGTTTAATTATGGCTGC
>NW_008403917.1:0-253 GCF_000622305.1 Nannospalax galili | reverse complement strand
AAAAAAATATCAGAGTGGCTTCCCACATTTGCAGATGAAGTGGAGCACATGAGGGATGTATGGCTGGGACTTGGTTCTAACTTGGAATGCAGGCCATATGGGGCAGGCTGGGGCCTGGAATGGCTTGTACCTTAAGGTAGGCTCGTCTTGCAACCCCTTAATGGTTACCACACAGCAAAAGAAAAAGGTCCATGTAAGTTACATTAGTTGTTCACATTCAAAAGTGGCTGTTGAATTTGCTTTGGAAGTCAGG
>NW_008403916.1:0-253 GCF_000622305.1 Nannospalax galili | reverse complement strand
CTGGAGTCAGAATGAATGTATACTGCATCCTGGAATACATATCCAATTTGGCGTTTTTGCTGAGATGTTTTGTATTTTAAGGGACTCCCAAGACTTGGGTCTATGCTTATTAAAATCTTGGTCCCAAACTAGTAGTCCTAGTGGGAGCTGAGGGAAGATTGTAAGAGGTAGGGCCTAGTCGATGGAACTGTGATCAATGGAGACATGCCCATGAAGGAATTTTGGAATCACATTGCTTTGTTCCCTTTGTTTG
>NW_008403915.1:0-253 GCF_000622305.1 Nannospalax galili | reverse complement strand
TTCAGTCCATTGATATTTCAGTTTATTATTAAAAGATGTGTATCAATTCCCGTGATTTTGATTGTTGCTTGTATTCTCTGTCTAATTTCGTGTTTTCTCTACTGTACATTTATTTATTTTCTTTCATTGCCCCTAGGGTATGGTTATTTCTCTCTCTGCTCTCTGTATTGCTTCAAATATTCTTTGAAGGGCTAGTTTTATAGACATGTATTCTTTCAGGCTATTCGTGTCATGGCAGATTTTTCTTTCCCCC
>NW_008403914.1:0-253 GCF_000622305.1 Nannospalax galili | reverse complement strand
TTGTCACAGCAATGAAGAAACAAACTTAAGACAGAAATTGGTACCAGAGAGAGGGATATTGCTGTGACAGCCCTGATCTTAGTTTTAGGATTGTGGAAGCATTCTGAACTTTGCGCTGGAAAAGCCACTGAGTGCTCAGAGTTTGTTGCTGTGGAGCTTGGAACAGTTATGTTGAAAGATTTGTGGACAATGGAGGCCTGGATTATGAAGCTTCAAAGGGAAGCAGAGACTATCAGGGCTGTTTGTGTGATAT
>NW_008403913.1:0-253 GCF_000622305.1 Nannospalax galili | reverse complement strand
TTGAACTGTAAAAAGTTTACTGACTACAGCAATGAATATAGAGTTTAATTAGATGTAGTCATTTTATATCTAAAAAATACTTAGTGTGGAAGAGTCAAACTTAGAAGAAAGTGTAGATAGACCAAGGGAAAGTTGAAGTTGAATTCCTAATTGTCATGTTATAAAAACATCTTTTACTTATTTTGAAGTGCAGCCTGAAAGTTCCTTTAAAAGTAAAAAAGTTACCATATGATTATACTTTTAGGAAAATATT
>NW_008403912.1:0-253 GCF_000622305.1 Nannospalax galili | reverse complement strand
GGGTCCTTGAAACTCTCCTGCATAGCCTCTGGATTCACCATCGATGGCTATAGCTCAAGTTGGGTCCACCAGGCTCCAGGGAAGGGGCTGGAGTGGGTGGCAAGTGCAGAGAATGGTTTAAGTGATGATAAATTAGAGCTTGTGGAAAGCACATATTATGCAGACTCTGTGAAAGGCCGATTCACCATCTCCAGAGACAATGAGAACACTGTGTCCCTGCAAATGAGCAGTCTGAGATCTGAGGACATGGCCA
>NW_008403911.1:0-253 GCF_000622305.1 Nannospalax galili | reverse complement strand
TACAAATGTCTCTCCAATCCTGGGGAAGCAGGTTAGTATTAAATATTTGCAATATAGATTTAGTCCAAGGAGCATGGATGCCATCCTCCTCCACAGCTTGGTTCAATTTTTAAGCTCTGTGGCAGGGAGTGGATACCATGGAAGTGGGCGCTGCCTGGTTATTTGTAAATTAACAGGAGAAGCCTCGATTGGTGGGTTTTGGGAGTCCTGAGACCTCTGAGGCTGGAAATTTTGAAGCTGGCAGCTTTCACTA
>NW_008403910.1:0-253 GCF_000622305.1 Nannospalax galili | reverse complement strand
TGTTGTTGTTGTTGTTGTTGTTGTTAGTTGGCAGTGCTAGGGATCAACCCAGGGATTTGTACATGTTTGGTAAGTACTCTACCACTGAGGTATAGCCCTCATCTAGATGTCCATTTTTTAATAAACAGACAAGTCATTTTCAACTTAAAGTTGTAGTGTTCTGCTGGGCATAGTGGTGCACATCTGTAATCCTAGCACTTTGGACCTGGATGCAGGAGGATTGGGAGTTCAGGGTCAACCTTGGCTACATAGT
>NW_008403909.1:0-253 GCF_000622305.1 Nannospalax galili | reverse complement strand
AATGTAAAGACCACTCAGATCTAAGGAGTTAAATAAAATAGAGAAGAGAAACAGGTATGCCACCAGGGATCCATTTTACTCCTAGGACAGGACCCAGCATGAAAATAAGTATGATCCTTTGTCCTAAGAAAAACCAGGCTCCTTGAGCCCAACAACAACCCAATTCGAACATTCTCTGCTGAGAAATTCTAGGGGTGCGAATGAGACACTGAAAGCCTAACCCTAAGGAGGGCAATAACAGTAACTGCTTAGC
>NW_008403908.1:0-253 GCF_000622305.1 Nannospalax galili | reverse complement strand
TCTCTAACCTAGGACCTGTAACTTTACTGGCCATGGGAATTTTACAGTAAGACTTTTAGAATTTCTTCCTGCTCAGTACGACTCAAATTACATAAGAACCAGTCAATAATACTTAAATTGTCATAACACAATTGTACCAGTGTACTCTGTAGATGTATGTTAGGTCCATTTGAAATGTTATTTAGCTCAGAATTTGCTCTATTTTTTTTTGTTGTTGTTGTTCAGTAGACCTGTCGACTGGAGATAGTGGGGT
>NW_008403907.1:0-253 GCF_000622305.1 Nannospalax galili | reverse complement strand
ATTATGAGTGACAGAGATGGCTCAGTGATTAAAAGTGCTTGCTACTCTTGCAGAAGACCAGAGTCAGTTCCTAGCAGCCATGTCTGGCAACTCACAATCTCCTGTAATTCCAGCTGTGGGGGGGGGTCAGATGCCCTTTTCTGGCCTCTGTGGGCATCTGTTCACATGAACAGACACACACACACACATAATCAAATAAAGTAAATCTTTAAAAAGGAAACTTCAAGATGGCTCAGTGATAAAGAGCTCTTGC
>NW_008403906.1:0-253 GCF_000622305.1 Nannospalax galili | reverse complement strand
AGAGCAAACCCAAATTAACACAATCAGAGATGAAAGGGGAAGCATCACAACGGATACCAAAAAATCCAGAACATTATAAGGGAATACTTTAAAAACCTATTGTCTATTAACTTCTAGTATTTTATTATTTCAAAGCAATTATACAGAGGCACAATGTATATATTGTGGCAATTTCCCCATTAATACCATACCGTGAATGACTTCAATTTCCATTAGAAGAGGGGGTTTATCTAGTCATGGCATGCCCAGTCAA
>NW_008403905.1:0-253 GCF_000622305.1 Nannospalax galili | reverse complement strand
AACCAGTACCTTGGCTTGCTCAAAAGCCTCTTGGGCCTTTACATTTCAATCCCATGTAGCACCTCTCTTTATTAGTTTATACAGGGGTCAGGTGACCTGTTGTGGGTTCTTCTCAGGCCAGCTGTGAAGAACCTGACCTGGATCGGGTCCCCTGCCAATTAGGAGGGCAAGAGGTGCGGAGTCAACACACAGACACCAGGAACCAGGTAGAAGCAAGCACTAGGCGAGGTGCTGCAGGCTCGTTTAATGCAGG
>NW_008403904.1:0-253 GCF_000622305.1 Nannospalax galili | reverse complement strand
CATGCAATTATCTCTGTGGTCAAATATGTAATCCTTTAGGTACCTGCCCAGTAGTGGTATAGTTCTAATTTAGTTTTTTTGAAGAATATCTACGCTGATTTCCATAACGACTGTCCTAGTTTGTAGTCCCATCAATAATAATTAATGTTCATTCTTTCCTCCACATCCTCAACAAGATTTGGTGTCATTTGTTTTATTTTTAAAAATATTTTATCATTAGTTTAATCATTACTTTTGTCAATGTGTGTGTGTG
>NW_008403903.1:0-253 GCF_000622305.1 Nannospalax galili | reverse complement strand
CCTGCCTCAGCCTCCTGAGTGCTGGGATTACAGACGTGTGCCACCACTGGTGCCTGGTATAAAACTCAGAACTTTCATTCCCAGCCCAAACAGCGTACTCTTTGGATGCTGGTACATGTGTGGGAGACACAGCGTTCAGCTCTGGCTTCTAGAGTGCTCATCTCTGATTCCTTTGCTTGGCTCTCAGGACACATTGTGGGAAAAGACAGAACACTTTGGGGAGTCAAGGGAGAAAATGCCACCCTGACATGTT
>NW_008403902.1:0-253 GCF_000622305.1 Nannospalax galili | reverse complement strand
TCAGTCATTTGCATTTCATCTTTTGAGCTCTTTGCTTAGTTTTTTGACATGGTTTTAATTGGGTTCGTTTTTTAGATGTTTAGATTTTTTATTTCTTTGTATATTCTATATATTAACGCTCTTTGAGAGGTTTAGTTGGTACAGGGGTTTTTCCCAGTATAAGTGGCCTCTTCACTAGAATGATGGTGTTTATTGAAATACGAAACTTTTAAATTTCACGAGGTCTCATTTGTCAATTGTTGGTCTTAACTAC
>NW_008403901.1:0-253 GCF_000622305.1 Nannospalax galili | reverse complement strand
ATATTTATTTCTTCTATTCTGATCCATTGCCTATGTGGCTGCTTTCATGCCAGTTTCCTGATATATTTTCCATGATCTTTTTCTCAGCATGTTTATTATTGATGTATAGAAAGGTTACTGATTTTTCTAAGTTGATTTTGTATCCTCCCATTTTAAAGTAAGTATTGCTCATTCCTGAAGTTTTCTGGTGAAATTTTTGGGATCTCTTGTGTATAGTGTCATATCATCTGGAAATAGTAATATTTTTACTTCT
>NW_008403900.1:0-253 GCF_000622305.1 Nannospalax galili | reverse complement strand
TATTTTTCAGAAATAGAGATTTTTATTTCATAAAAAAATCAATATTTTCATAATTAGGATAAAGCAAATACTGTTTAGGTTCATTATTTCCTGTGATTTATATTATAAATGGCTTCCATAGATATGAGTTCCTGACTCTTTTGAATATTAGCCTACATGTTGACAGGAATTCCAGTTTTTCTGAATTCTTCCCTTTTTTCGAGGTAGTTCAGTCTGCATTCTTCATAGAAGGCTGGATTGCTAAAGCTCCATA
>NW_008403899.1:0-253 GCF_000622305.1 Nannospalax galili | reverse complement strand
CAAAAAGATGAGCTTTGTTTCTTAATCCATTCAACTAGTCTGTGTCTTTTGGCTGGGGAATTCAGTCCATTGATATTTAAAGTTATTAATAAAAGACATATATTGAATCCTGCCATTTTTATTTCTGTTCACATTGTTGATATAGCTGTGGATTTCCACAGTTATACCTTCACTGAATTTCTTTCCATCACCCCTTGTGTATGGTCGTTCCTTTCTTCAACTATTTGTATTGCTTCAAGACCTCTCTGAAGGG
>NW_008403898.1:0-253 GCF_000622305.1 Nannospalax galili | reverse complement strand
GGTTCTTATCCCCAATAACAGTGTCAGGTATGGATAACTTTTGTGAAGTGGCACTTACATCCAATTTAAAGGTGGTTGGTTGCTCCCATAATATTAATGCCAATGGTATACCAGTGGGCATTTTTTTTTTCACTTCAGTTTTTACTGTAACTGACAGGGTTCACAGTTGGCTGATTATTACATTCTTTTGTCAGTAACATGCATACACTTTCTAATACTGTGAAAGCTAGCTAGATATGTTGTTTCAATGTCA
>NW_008403897.1:0-253 GCF_000622305.1 Nannospalax galili | reverse complement strand
CACACACACACACACACACCCCTTGGGCCAAGGCAGTGTGTCCAAAGCTTGCCAGATCATTGCATGCACAGAGAAAGCTTATGAGGGCATCAATTGGTCGAGTGAGCTGGTGGGAGTGAGGGGCTCTGAGCAGGCCATCTGGCGTTGGGGCTGGGCTCCCTCCTCACCAGATCTGAGGGTCAGTCTTGCCCTCTTGCCATGCAGTCAGCCACCCATCCCCAGTGCTTTTGTCTGTTGCAAACCTCACAGCACT
>NW_008403896.1:0-253 GCF_000622305.1 Nannospalax galili | reverse complement strand
GAATATTTGGAGTGAACATATAAGTTCCATTATTCGGATTTATAAAGCTAAATATTCAAAATTTGCAAAATCCAGCTTTTAAGTGGTATCTAACTGTTTAAGTAGAGCTTCTCTGATAGTTTGTGAAGGAAGGGGACAGGTGGATAGAACATGTCAGGCAGTGCAACAGCAATCCCTCCATGTATTGATGTGCCTTAGGCTTGCTGTCTGCTGGAGCTCGGGCTGGTTTACTAAACCATTTGTAGTTCAATTA
>NW_008403895.1:0-253 GCF_000622305.1 Nannospalax galili | reverse complement strand
AAGCACTCTTCTAAGGGGAAGCAGCTAAGTTCAGACCTGACCTTGAAGCTGACCGTTTTTCTACCTTTGAAGTTTAAAGTGGCTACTTTATGCAAAGTGACGTTACATTGGCTATTACAATTTGGGGGGCTCCATTTGGGGCCATTTCATTATGTCCTCGCTTACCCACCTCTTTTGTCTGGTTCAGATACATTGTTTTCTCTTCTGTGTGTGCTTGCTTTTTTTCTCTTTTTATTTTAATTTTAGTTCTGGG
>NW_008403894.1:0-253 GCF_000622305.1 Nannospalax galili | reverse complement strand
AGAAAATTTTCCTAAATTAGGAAAAGGCACACCCATATAGATATAAGAAGCACACAGAATACCAACCAGACAGGACCAAAAAGTAAACTCCCTACATCATATCATGGTAAAACACTTAACATACAGAACAAAGAGACTGTACTGAAAGCTGCTGGAGAAAAATAACATGTTATATACAAAGGAAAACTCATCAGAATTACATCTGACTTTTCAATGTGAATTTTAAAAGCCAGAAGAACCTGGAGCAATGTAT
>NW_008403893.1:0-253 GCF_000622305.1 Nannospalax galili | reverse complement strand
GAAAATGACAAAAATTCAACAGTCAACATGCTGTCATGCCCCATTTCCCTCAACACGAAAGTCCAGTTCTCACAATGCTTGTTAAGATACTTACAACTTGCCCCCTATGACAGCTCTGCTTTTATTCCCTGGTACTCTTCACTCTCTTCCTCCAGCTCCTGCCCCACTAGCATCTTTGTGCTTTCAGTACCAGAGCTGTGTGTCTATCTACTTCCACCCGAGGACTGATTCCTGGCTGTTCGTCTACCCGGAG
>NW_008403892.1:0-253 GCF_000622305.1 Nannospalax galili | reverse complement strand
TAACAAAATCCCATCAGGGTATATCTAAAACTATAGTTTTGAAATGCAAAACCTTATGAAATGCAATGTTTATTTAGCAAACATTAGATGAGTGTGTCAAATTGTTACTTCTAAATACCCGTTTTATCACTCCAGGAACAAGCTATAAGCAGGCGTCTTGACACTTAGCTATAAACAATCCTAAGCAGCCCCTTGAATAGCTACAGTGCACACTGCCTGCTCAGCCATGGGATCAGAAATATGCCCTTTTTTT
>NW_008403891.1:0-253 GCF_000622305.1 Nannospalax galili | reverse complement strand
CACCACAATGTTAAAATTTGACTTCACAATGCTCCAATGTGCCAACGCTATTGCTCCACATGACATTATATTGCTCTAATATGCCAACACAATATTACACTATGATTGCACATTATTCTAATGTGACATCACAATGATCCAATGTGACATCACAATACTCCAGTGTGCCAAAACTATCTCCACATGTGTGATAATAATGCTGCATTGTGCCATGACAGTCTTACTTTATGACTACACAGTGCTCCAATGTGAC
>NW_008403890.1:0-253 GCF_000622305.1 Nannospalax galili | reverse complement strand
GACCACTGCCATCATGACTCAGATTAGCTGTGATCACCCACATCAGACTCTCACAAGGTAAGGCCTGTTAACATTCTCTAGAGTCTGGGGAAATGGCTCAGGTGGTAAAGTGCCTGCACACACGTATGAAGATGTGAGTTTAGATCCCCAGCACCCACATCAAAAGCTGGCCATGGCAGCATGCACCCGCAGTTCTGGCACTGGAGAGGTGGAGACTAGCAGATCCCAGGAGCTCACTGGCCAATCAGCCTAG
>NW_008403889.1:0-253 GCF_000622305.1 Nannospalax galili | reverse complement strand
AACAGTGTGCCCCACACAAAGTGAGCTTTGAAGTGTGAGACTAGTATCTCTGCTACACTGAAGGGTAAATCCTTGCAGCTTCTCTGTCTTTTTTGCTGCAAGCAACTCCTTGATCTCCAAGATGTTTTCATCAAGTCAGCTACGATGATGTCAGCTAATGGTACTCACATTGTTGAGTGGGTTTTCAGTACAGGGCTCCTCCGAAATCACTCCTCCCTGTGTGAACGGGGATTCCTACTTTACACCAGCTGCT
>NW_008403888.1:0-253 GCF_000622305.1 Nannospalax galili | reverse complement strand
CTCTGTGACCCCTTCACACTTTCAACACCAGAACCATGCAGGAAACTCTGACACATTACCAAGTCCTGCTTTCAGCTAGAGATGGAGGCTCAATTCCCCTCTCGACCACAGCTTCTGTGTGCCGACCCTGAAGAAATACTTCCCAGGAGATTTCACCACGGTGATGTTGGTCTCTTGTTATTTACAGCTGATTTTTCAGCCACAGCTAACTAGCATCAATTGTCCCAGTAAAGCAAAGGTTTTACTTCAGGTT
>NW_008403887.1:0-253 GCF_000622305.1 Nannospalax galili | reverse complement strand
AATTCAAGCACATAGACGCACATAGAACACCAAAGAGATAGGACCAGGAAAGACCCTCCCCACAGCATATCATAGTAAAAACATTAAGCGTACCAAACAAAGAGAGAATACTAAAAGATTTAAGAGAAAAGAAAACCCATCAGAATTACAGCTGACTTTTCAATTCAAACTACACTGGTCAGGAACTTGACTTCATTGAATGTGTCGGGCTGGGAAAGCCACAATGATGTTCACCAGGGTGAAATAGTCCAGG
>NW_008403886.1:0-253 GCF_000622305.1 Nannospalax galili | reverse complement strand
ATTGTGATGGCACACTGAGCATTGTGATGACATATTGGTGCACTGTTATGGGCACTGAGCAATACAATGGAACATTGGAGAATTGTGATGACACATTAGAGCTTGGTGAATGCACATTGAATATTATTATGATACACTGAGGAATTGAGATGGCAAACAGAGAACTGTGATGTCACAATGGAGCATTTTGAAGACATTTTGGAGCATTGTGATGGGACATTGGGGCACTGTGGTGTGACTCATTGGTCCATTT
>NW_008403885.1:0-253 GCF_000622305.1 Nannospalax galili | reverse complement strand
GAGCTGGCAATCTTGGCAGCTGCCTGGAGGGGGTGAATAGTGGGAAGGAAAGAAAGCCCTGGAATCATGCAGGTTTAGAGCCTGCCTGGGAGGTCAGGCAAGTGGTGGGCTGGCAGGCACATGGCTGGGAGTAGAAAGCTTTAGTAAGGGAGGGGGAGAGAGAGGAAAAGGATCCAGAGTATTTGCATGTGTAGAGAATCCCTAAGTAGTTAGAGGAAAGAGGAAAGCCTAGAGTAAATGATGGAAGCAAAGG
>NW_008403884.1:0-253 GCF_000622305.1 Nannospalax galili | reverse complement strand
CCTATTCTTATCACACCATCCTCTGAAGGGGTTACCAAAATTGCCTAGGGAATCAGGACACAGACTGTTGAGAAGATTTTTTAAAAAGGCTGTAGTGATTGATCCATGCTGGAGGATTCTTCCACTCCTCCCTGAGAAGGTGGTATTGAGAGAGTTGAAGAGTTAGCCAAAGCAAAAGAGCTTTCAGGAGAGAAGGAGAGCAAAGGCACCCATGCAGGAGAGTGCCTGGAGCACGGGAGGGGCCTGTGCCTCA
>NW_008403883.1:0-253 GCF_000622305.1 Nannospalax galili | reverse complement strand
CTGAGAAGCTCATAAAAAGAACAGAAAGGTGATGTGCCAATAGAATATGCAAAGAAAGCTTTCAGAATGCTGACAGGACTCCTATATTGAACTACACCCACCCAGGGCTCAGGGACCTTTGCAAAAGAGAGGGCAGGAAGATTTTAAGTTTGTAAGTGCCAGAGAGGAGGTACATGATCATGGGGAAATAGAGTTCTACACGCTCCTGGGACCCTGATCATATGAACCTACAGCAATTGTCTTGGCTTGCACA
>NW_008403882.1:0-253 GCF_000622305.1 Nannospalax galili | reverse complement strand
GGGTGATGATCTTTAAAAACTTTTTGACATTTTTATTTCTAATGAAACAAATCCCCCAAACCAACGATACAATCATTAAAACATTTAAGTTTTCTACACAACAAGAGCAGATCAGTAACAAAGAAAGATTGTGATTATGTCCAGCTCTATCAGCAGTTGGAAATTCTAAGGTCAATATATTACACATGGTTCTTGTATAAGGAGGGGGAGAGGCCACACTGTCACAGCCTCTGGAAATGTGTCAGCTTACAGC
>NW_008403881.1:0-253 GCF_000622305.1 Nannospalax galili | reverse complement strand
CTGCAGGTGCTCCTCAATGTCCTTGCGGTCATACGTGATACCACTGGGTGTGATGCAGGGTTCCCGCATCAGCTCAAAGCTGATCTTACCACACAGATAGTCAGGGATATCTCGTTTCTATAGAAGGATGGGACGGTATAAGGCGGTGGGAAGGGGACACCACTCCAGGACATACTCAGAGGCTTCAAGAAGACTCACCTTTCTCTTCTCATCCACCTGAGAGAAGAGCTCATCCATGTCTGCCATGTATTTG
>NW_008403880.1:0-253 GCF_000622305.1 Nannospalax galili | reverse complement strand
TTACCAAGGGACAAACCCTAGGACATACGGTTTGCTCTAGGATCTGTGACCTCTCCTGCCATGTGTATTTGACTATGTTTATAGTGCCACCCATGAGTTCCCTCCCACTGAGAGTGTTTTAAGTCCAATTATATAGGTGTTGATTACCCCTAAGATAAAGGTGCCACTACTGCATCAGTATAGTTTGCTGTGCTGGTCATTGTTGTGGTTATTAGGCTTTATAGCTGGGTTGGACCATTGATTGATTTTCTCC
>NW_008403879.1:0-253 GCF_000622305.1 Nannospalax galili | reverse complement strand
CTCTCTCTCTTTCTTTCTTCTCAGGTAGATTATTATAAGTTTCTAAAAGTCGGGTGTCAGTAGGCCTTGTTAGTTTGGTTATGTAATTAAGTTTGTAAATAATTTATATCCATTGACAGATTTATAACTTTCTCTTGAAGAACTTGCATATTTCACACTGTGCAATTTAGATAATATTTATCAACTTCTTGATATATATGTGTGTGTGTGTGTGTATGCTTTTGAGAGAAATTAAACTTTAAAGATTTGCTGT
>NW_008403878.1:0-253 GCF_000622305.1 Nannospalax galili | reverse complement strand
GGACCTTTGCGTGTCGGTGCACACCCAGAGGTGGGACAGCTGGTTCTGGCCCTTTGCGATTTCCACAGTGGCTGCATCTGCTTGCACTCCAGCAGCCTGAATAAAGATTCCTCTTCCCCACCCCCCAGAGTTTGCTGTCTTTCGTCGTTGGTTTTCTGGTTTTTGTTTTGTTTTCTTTTTTTGATGATAGCAATTCTTGCTGCAGTGAGATGGAATCTCAAAGTAGCTTGAATTGCATTTTCCTGCTAGCTAA
>NW_008403877.1:0-253 GCF_000622305.1 Nannospalax galili | reverse complement strand
ATGGGTAAAATTTGAACCTAAGGCTTAAGTTTGCTTCTGTTAAGGCATTTCGATTTCATATCTGAAATATTGTTTTTCTGAGATGTTCTCAAACTAGAGACTCTTGTGTCAACCACACTGTGTTATATTTGTATTGTTGTGACAAAAATATCTAACATAGGAAACTTAAAGGAAAGGCAAGTTTGGGCTCTTGGATTGGCTTTGTGGTCAGTTGACTCCATTCCTTTTCCATCAACTATGGCCAAGCCCCTAG
>NW_008403876.1:0-253 GCF_000622305.1 Nannospalax galili | reverse complement strand
CAAATGAGTGGGTTCAGAAACAGGAGTCTGTGCAGGGTCTTCCATGTTCCCCTGCCAACCACGTCCCTCAGGACTAAGGGGTCCTATGAAGCTGTGAAGTGGATTGAAATGTCCTGGCAGACAACAGCAATATATCACTGAGATTTTACTGCGGTTTGGTAAGGTAACATAATACAAAATTAAGGTTCAGAAATTACATACGTATATAAAATTATTCTCTATATGCTAGTCAGCATAATAATATGATGGAATA
>NW_008403875.1:0-253 GCF_000622305.1 Nannospalax galili | reverse complement strand
TTCTGTCAGATATGTAATGCAAGTACTTGAAAGAATTGTAAAGGAACATACGGATATGGGAATTGACTATTGAGAGCCAACTTCAGGTATAGCTAACGTATTACATGCATTCCCAACAATCATATCAGCTGTTCTACAAGTTTTGAGTAACTTTAGCCCCTTGTATCAGAAGTCAGTACTTCCACTGTAGACAGCCATGGTTACAGGACACCCAAGGATCTCACTGACTTGCCCAGAACCAATACAAGAAGCA
>NW_008403874.1:0-253 GCF_000622305.1 Nannospalax galili | reverse complement strand
TCCGCCTCTCAACTCTCAGCACAGAAGCTTCCTCATACAGCAGATGGTGATCAACACAGAGAACCACAGCTGGCCAACAAGAGGAGAACGAGAGGCTGCAGACTGCCCATCCCTGAATAGGACACCCAGATCAAGCTTTGCATCCCAAGGCTCAGGGATCATTGAGGAAAAGGAGGAGGAAAGATTCTGAGAGCCAGATACAGTAGATGATCACAAGGAAACAGAGTTTTCTGAGCAGCTGCTCAGTCACTCC
>NW_008403873.1:0-253 GCF_000622305.1 Nannospalax galili | reverse complement strand
CTGACTTATCCCAACAGTCAAGGTACATTTTATCAAGCAAGCAAGCAAATACCAGTATTCAATGTACACTCTACAGTGCAGATCAGACCCAGACCAGCACAGTCTGGATTTTCATGGCTGGAGCTCCCCTTACCCACACAAAGGGACATCTATGGTCATCTCTTTGTCTGGAATAAGCCAGAATTAATTATAAGAAACGTTTGCTTACAGTGTTGTCTGTTTTACAATGAGACACTCAAAATGGAATAATATG
>NW_008403872.1:0-253 GCF_000622305.1 Nannospalax galili | reverse complement strand
TAAAGTGGAAAATCCTTTGTGCCTTCAATTAAGCTGACTGTCGGATCTGCCTGGCTAGGCTCGCTAACCAAAGCAAAGCGCACAGGGATGAGGCCGGTTAGGGTCACCTCATCCTAAGGTGATGGGAGAGTCAGAGCTCACACAAATAAAAGCGTAAAAACACAAATTCATCTCTTCTGTTAAAGGAGTCTGCTTACTAAGTGCTAACATAATCTTCACACGAGTAGGACATGGGTATAATTCATGGTATTAA
>NW_008403871.1:0-252 GCF_000622305.1 Nannospalax galili | reverse complement strand
CTAATTAACATGAAGTAAAATTTTATGCTTCCTCCTCAAATATAACTCAATGTATTTATTTGTTGATGTTTTTGTGTGTATATCATACAGAACATCCCAATCTGTATACCCACTTCCCAAATGGCACCCTCCCATAGCCTCTGCCTGACACTGGAGCCCATATACTCTGTCATCCCAGTAACTGTCCACTGTTTTTTTTTGGCACCCCCAGCCATTCCCCAGTGCTTATCCATCCACTGAATCTAGTCAGCC
>NW_008403870.1:0-253 GCF_000622305.1 Nannospalax galili | reverse complement strand
AAAAGGATGGAAAAGAATATTCCAAGCAATTGGCACTAAGAAACAAGCAGGTGTTGCAATTCTGATATTTGGCAAAATGTACTTTAAAGTAAAACTAATCAGAAGAGATAAGGAGGATCTGAACAAAGGAACTGTTAACCAAGAAGATATTACAATCTTTAACATATATGTAGCAAAATCTGCTGCACCCAAATTCATAAATACAACACTACAGGACTTTAAGACACAGATTAATCCCAACTCAGTAATAGTA
>NW_008403869.1:0-253 GCF_000622305.1 Nannospalax galili | reverse complement strand
AATAAACTAGGGCTCCCATGAACAATCAATACTGTTTCTTATTTCCCAGAATGCTCCTCTTCAAACTTGGCAGGGGGGAGAGCAAATAAAATAGAGAATTTTTTTCAAAATGAAGTTTTTTTAAAGGATGTCCAAACCAAAATTAAAAAAAAAATAGTAGACACTGAAAAAGATGAGTTCTTAAAAATTAACTTTTAAATGGAAAAAAAAAACACAAGGAAAGTCTTAGAAATGTCAACAGATTTGAAAGTTT
>NW_008403868.1:0-253 GCF_000622305.1 Nannospalax galili | reverse complement strand
GGTGCCACTGTATATGTGTCACTTAGGGCTAGACATCTCTCAGACATATATCCTCTATGTGTAACCAGCTGTGAGAAAAGGGGATAGTAGGAAATAAATGTTACCAAGGAGGAAATAGGGAAAATTGAGATATTCAAGTGGGAAGGGAGGATCGAAGGACATATAAGGACCCATGGGGGGAAAGGAGAAAGAACTCAAAGGGGGGGATTAAGAATCAGGTATTATCAAGGGGTAATGGGAGTATTTAAACTGG
>NW_008403867.1:0-252 GCF_000622305.1 Nannospalax galili | reverse complement strand
TGTTTCCATATGGTCCTGCACCTCCTCCCTGGCTCTTAACAATCTTTCCACCCCCTCACCTGCAATGGTCTCTGAGCCTTGGGTAGGTGAAGTTTAATAAAGGAGTCCTGTCCAAGAACCAGTATTCAGCAGACTCTTGATCGCTAACACTTTGGCCGTTTGTGACCTATTGTGTTCCTGGCCCGCCACTGCATGAGGGAACTTCATTAATGAGAACTGAGAGATTCATTAGAGTCCTCTTCTTTACCCCTG
>NW_008403866.1:0-253 GCF_000622305.1 Nannospalax galili | reverse complement strand
AGTCCCAGCCAGCATCAAAGGAAACCCCCAGGATTAACCACAGCAGAGCTGCGGAAATGGTGCTGTGTTCCACTTCTCTTACCGTGGATTGCTCCTGCCGGTGCTCCCTACCATACCTCCTCCATCAAACTTTCCTCCCAGAACTGCCCTCAATCAGACAGCTCCCCACCTCCCCGCTTATAGTGTATGGTGTGACTATTTCTCACAAAATAGCCTCCGCAATGCCTATCTGGGATAGCAACAGACCACAGAG
>NW_008403865.1:0-253 GCF_000622305.1 Nannospalax galili | reverse complement strand
ACATGGGTGAGAGATGTAAGGGGATGAGAGAACACATTGCTTTTTAGAAAACCAACTCCAATATTAACAAACATTAATCCATTCTTGAAGGCAGAGCCCCAATGACTTTTTACCAAAAAAACATCGGTGGGGCACATTTAAAATATCACAAAGCATTGAACTTAATGAAAGTGTAGATTTGTAAACTTATGATTAAATTTATGATTTTCAGTTAGGTGTGGCATTGAATGCATGTAATCTCATTGGTCAGGAA
>NW_008403864.1:0-252 GCF_000622305.1 Nannospalax galili | reverse complement strand
ACATCATAATGTTCCAATGTGCCAACACTGTGGCTCCATGTTCCATTATATGGCTTTAAACTGTCATTACAATATTCCAGTATGACTTTGCAATATTCCATTTTGCCATCACAGTGCTCATTGTGCCATAACAGTGCTCGAATGTACCAACACTATGGCCCCATGTACCATTATATTGCTCCAATTTGCAATTTGACTTCCCAATATTCGATTTTGCTACAACGATGCTCATTGTGTCCTCACAATGCTCCA
>NW_008403863.1:0-253 GCF_000622305.1 Nannospalax galili | reverse complement strand
GTGGACTTCACAAAAATGCCTAAGGTGAAAAAACAAAAATATTTATGAATGATGGTGGACCACATCTCCAGGGGGACAGAGGCCTTCTCTTTCTCAATTGTTGCTACTGGTAAAGTGATTAAAATTATTTTGGAATAAGTCATCACACAATTGTGCCTTGTAAAAAGTGTATATGGACTACATTCATTGGGACGATCATACTCATGGTATCCCCCCGCCCAGTCTGGGAAAATAGAAGTGAATCAAACTCTTA
>NW_008403862.1:0-253 GCF_000622305.1 Nannospalax galili | reverse complement strand
CAACTTCATGTTTCTCACATGCATATGATCCACTGCTCGAGGGGGGAGGAAAGTTCCCTTTGTACACAGGCTTCATTCACGCAAGACTTTTATTTATATGCCAGTTTCATAAGGCCTCTTGCTGTGGAAATGTTCCCCACATGCAGGAACAGAGGATGGCAGCGTATGAAACCAGGTTTTGTTCTCTTCAGCTCCTTCAAAATCATGCATATGTCATATTTTGCCTAATTTTAAATAGCAGAATATGGAAATT
>NW_008403861.1:0-253 GCF_000622305.1 Nannospalax galili | reverse complement strand
GCTGCTGTCGCCAAGTTCCGTGCTGCTCCTAAGCGCTCGCAGTGATGCGGCGCTGCGGCGACTGGAGGAGGAGCTGGATGCCGAGCGACCCGGCCTGCGCATGGTACGGGTCGCCACGGACCTCGGCTCGGAGGCCGCCGTGCAGCAGCTGCTCTGCGCGGTGCGCGAACTGCCCAGGCCCGAGGGGCTGCGGCGCTTGCTACTTATCAACAACGCGGGTCCCCTGGACACAGACATGCAGCATTTGGCTCGG
>NW_008403860.1:0-252 GCF_000622305.1 Nannospalax galili | reverse complement strand
GGGGATTGCCGGACGAGGTTGGGGAACGTTTTCTCCGGGACACACAGAGCCGGTGGGCTTGGGACTGTGCTGGGTTTCTCAGGCAGTAGCCCAGGCGCGCAGTTTGAGTGATGAGGGGTAAGACGCTGCCATGGGGAGGTGAGCTGGGTGAGTCCCTATTTCTACTCTGTTGCGTTTGCTTTCAAACGTCCAAAGATTGGAGCTCCGGGTTTTCGGGCTCAGTTGCTCAGGGTAGGAAGTAGGATGTCAGCC
>NW_008403859.1:0-253 GCF_000622305.1 Nannospalax galili | reverse complement strand
CCACAGATGAGAAAACCATTATGTTCTTTAGAGATTAGAAACACAAATTTTTAGAAAACTTAAGAGGTGAAAACTTGCAGGAGAATGAAGGATTACAGAGAAGAGCTATAATAAACATGTCACATGGCTGCAGATGGAAAGCACAGTATCCAGGCACCACGCAGATGCGCAAAACACTATGGCATGCTCTTTAGTTGTGGAGAGAATTACAAATGTGCTACCCACCCCATTATCAGGGAGAGTTTTTGTAACC
>NW_008403858.1:0-252 GCF_000622305.1 Nannospalax galili | reverse complement strand
AATGTAATTATGTTTGTCTTTTTGAGACAAGATCTCCCTGTAGCCCAAGCCCGCCTGGAACTTGTATGTATAGAAGGCTGTCCTCTCGCAGAGATCTGCCTGCCTCTGCCCCCTGAGTGCTGGGATTAAAGGTATGTGCTACCATGCCCTAAAAAATGAAATCCTTTATAAAAGGATAGTGATATATTTCAGTGATAGAGCCCTTCCTTGCTTAGCATTCTCAAGGCTCTGGTTTCAATCCCCCCAAATGCA
>NW_008403857.1:0-252 GCF_000622305.1 Nannospalax galili | reverse complement strand
ATATCCAGAAGACCCACGCTAATGACGTGGGTGTTCTGAATGTACCGTCTGCGGCAGTGCCCACCGGGCAGATTTCAACACTCAGCACAGGACTCTAGATGTCTCGGGTCACGAGTTCGGGCTGAAACTGGACGGCAAGAAGATGACATGTGAGCTACGGTGCTAGGCAGATGGGTGTTTGCTTCATCTAGAAAAGAAGAGAGCCAATTGTCTGGTCTTTCTATTTTCTGATCTTCACTGTTGTTACTTTGT
>NW_008403856.1:0-252 GCF_000622305.1 Nannospalax galili | reverse complement strand
TACATCACAATGCTCCTTGGTGTCATCACTATGTTACAGTATGACTTCACAGTCCTCCAATGTGAAATTACAATGCTGCTACATAACATCACAATACTCCAGTGTGCCAAGACAGTCACATCATGTCCCATTATACTGCTCCAATGTCCCATCGCAATGTTACAGTATTACATTGTGATGTCACAATACTCCATTGTGACATCAAAATGCTCCAATGTCCATCACTATCGCCCCATGTGCAGTATATTGCTA
>NW_008403855.1:0-252 GCF_000622305.1 Nannospalax galili | reverse complement strand
CACACAACTCCACGAGGAACCACTCACATGTAAACACTATGAAAGGCACCACTGGGGCTGGAGAGATGGCTCACTGACTACTTTTGCAAAGGAACTGGGTTCAATTCCCAACATCTAGATGGTGGCTAACAACCATCTGTAACTCCAGTTCCAGGGGATCTGACACTGTTCTCTGACCTCTGTGGGCATTGCCCGACATGAGTGCACTTACATGCATGCAGGCAATACACTCATACACATAAAAATAATAAA
>NW_008403854.1:0-252 GCF_000622305.1 Nannospalax galili | reverse complement strand
ACCATCTGCACATTAGTGTGGGCTGGTGACACGACCATGTGCACGTCAGAGGGGCAGGTGACATGACCATGTCCACTAAGAGAGGGCAGGTGACACGGCAATCTGCACGTCTGAGGGGCAGTTGACACGACATTCTGCACGTCAGAGGGGGCAGGAGACACAATCATCTGCACGTCAGAGGTGTGGTGACACGACCGTCTTCTCATCAGAGGGGGCTGATGACACGACCATCTTTATGGCAGAGAGGGCAGG
>NW_008403853.1:0-252 GCF_000622305.1 Nannospalax galili | reverse complement strand
ATATCCAGAAGACCCACGCTAATGACGTGGGTGTTCTGAATGTACCGTCTGTGGCAGTGCCCACCGGGCAGATTTCAACACTCAGCACAGGACTCTAGATCTCTCGGGTCACGAGTTCGGGCTGAAACTGGACGGCAAGAAGATGACTTGTGAGCTACGGTGCTAGGCAGATGGGTGTTTGTTTCATCTAGAAAAGAAGATAGCCAATTGTCTGGTCTTTCTATTTTCTGATCTTCACTGTTGTTACTTTGT
>NW_008403852.1:0-252 GCF_000622305.1 Nannospalax galili | reverse complement strand
TCATAGTAGGATATTTTCAGTAAGAAGTGACTTCCCGTAGGAAGGGAAAACGTGTATCATAAATAAGAAAACTAAATTTGAGAAGATATCAGATTCTTGTGGGTCTGGAGGAAAGTACAATAAAAAGTGCTTCAGAAAATTAAGAAGCAGTAACAGACACAGGCAAAACTACCCAGAGAGGTAGACAAAATTATAACTGCTCCAGAAGAGTAAGAGTGAGGGATAGTGAACAGAAAATTATGACAGCAAAGA
>NW_008403851.1:0-252 GCF_000622305.1 Nannospalax galili | reverse complement strand
GTAACAAGACCATGTGCACGTCAGAGGAGGCAGGTGACACGAGCATCTTTACGGAAGAGAGGGCAGGGGACACGACCATGTGCACTTCAAAGAGGCCAGGTGACACGACTATGTGCAAGACTAAGAGGGCAGGTGACGTGACGATCCGCAAGGTCAGAGGGGCAGGTGACACATACATCTGCACGTCAGAGCGGGGAGGGCACACCACCATCTGCACTTCAGAGGGAACATGTGACTCCACCATCTGCACGT
>NW_008403850.1:0-252 GCF_000622305.1 Nannospalax galili | reverse complement strand
TAAAAATCTTCTTTTTAAATTGTGCTTTTGTACATTTCATACAAGTTCTTTTTTTTTCAAAAGTTTTCATCTTTTTAAAAAATATTTTATAGACGGGCGTGGTGGCGCACACCTGTAGTCCCAGCACTTGGGAGGGAGAGCCAGGTGGATCTCTGTGAGTTCAAGGCCAGTTGGTCTGCATAACAGAGTTCCAGGACAGCTAGGACTACAGGGAGACCCTGTCTCAAAAAGCCCAAAAAAGAAAAAGAAAAA
>NW_008403849.1:0-252 GCF_000622305.1 Nannospalax galili | reverse complement strand
AAAAGAATTACTTTATTCTATGTAAACAATTTAAATATGCCACAATGATTTTAACCACATTTGGCTTTTCTTTATTGTTTAATATACCACAAACCTTAAAAATAGCCTGAGATCCTTCAGACTTATAGATGACTTGGAGGACAATAAAGACCTTCAGACAGCATTTGTTCTTCAAAACATCTGCTCTGTCGAAGCTTTACCTTTGGACATCAATGACCATGCAACTTTTTTAGAGGTCAGACTGAAGGTTAT
>NW_008403848.1:0-252 GCF_000622305.1 Nannospalax galili | reverse complement strand
TCCAGAGGCTTGTTTCCTAGGTGGTTCTAGAGTCAAGTTGATAATACTATCACTTACGTTTCCTAAGTTGTTTGTGCTCAGGATTACTCTTCTTGGTCATTATGATGAATAGGGGAACTAGATTACTAGGAATCCTGGAGACTTAAATTTTTGACTTGGTTCATGAGTAATAGTTCTCTAGCTTACAGATTTTCAGACTGTGCATGGTGGCACACATCTGTGTCCCTAGCACCCAGGAGGCAGAGGCAGGAG
>NW_008403847.1:0-252 GCF_000622305.1 Nannospalax galili | reverse complement strand
GACAGCTGTTAGCCAAGTGGGTGGTGGTAACCCAACCCAGGTCTTCTGCAAGAGTAGTCAATGCACTTAATTGCTAAGGCATCTCTCCAGCCCCAGAACACCCGTTCTTGTCCAACACCCACTGAACACATATCTCAGGGAAATTTTTTAAAGTAGAAATAAACACGCTGAGAGTGGTGTGGTGGCATACACCTTTTAAACCCAGCACTTAGGAGACAAAGACAAGTGGCTCTCTGTGAGATCCAGCCCAGT
>NW_008403846.1:0-252 GCF_000622305.1 Nannospalax galili | reverse complement strand
TCCCCAGGTTAGTTTTAGTTAGTATTTTATTATGGCAAAAGAAAGCAGACTATGACACCCCTCAATAACACTTTTCTCAAGAGATCTTAGAACATGCTTGGAGAGTGGAGTACTATATAGCTTAACTGGAACTTTACTTCTTCCTCTCATTTCCCTTCATACAGCTAATATTAAGAAACTACAGTCATGTGGTAGTGGCACTTTTATCTTGGGGGTAATCAACAACTGTTTAATTGGACTTAAAGCCCTCTC
>NW_008403845.1:0-252 GCF_000622305.1 Nannospalax galili | reverse complement strand
AAGAATGTAAGAGCTGGAGGAAGGGGTGGAGTGTTAACTGGAAGTGTACTTGGACCACTATGCTGGCAAGCTATACTCAAACCTCCTTCCCACATTCATCAAGGAGTCGATGGGGGGCACAAAGTTGAGGGATAGGGAGTAGGGAGGTAGGGTGGATCTGGGAGGAGTTGGGGGAGGAGGGAGGAGTTTGAGTGGTATGACAAAAAAAATTGTATGATATGCTCAAAGAATTAATTTAAATATTTTAAAGCA
>NW_008403844.1:0-252 GCF_000622305.1 Nannospalax galili | reverse complement strand
TACTGTACTTTTCCTAGAGGTGGTGACAGTGCTGGGGACGGGTAGATGAAAATCTTTATTTTTAGAGCTGCTCTCTGAAGGGGACAGGGGTGAAGTGTTATGTTGTTTGACCTACTTTTGAATGGTTTAGAAAAGCTCATCTTTTAATACACACAGCAATACACAACATTAAAGTGAATGTGATAAAAGTTAACTATTTTAAAATGTAGATGTAGAACAGCTGAGGTTGTATGATTCCCTTATTATTTGTTT
>NW_008403843.1:0-252 GCF_000622305.1 Nannospalax galili | reverse complement strand
GTTAGGGTTATGGTTAGTATTAGGGGACGGTTTAGGGTAGGGTTAGGGATAAGGGTTAGATGTTTGGCTTAGGGTTAGGCTTAGGGTCAGGGTAGGGTTAAGGTATGGTTATGATTTGTGTTAGGATTAGGGGAGAGGGTTATGGTTAGGGTTAGTGTTAGTGTTTGGGGTTATGGGTTAGTTTAGGGTTAGGGTTAATGTTAGGGTTAGATTAGGTGATGGAGTTAATGATAGGTTTAGGGTGAGGGTTAG
>NW_008403842.1:0-252 GCF_000622305.1 Nannospalax galili | reverse complement strand
TTCACAAATACAGTTAGATGAAAAGAATAAATTCTGCTGTTCTATAGCACAGTAGGATGACTAACGATAACAATAATTTATCGTGCATTTCAAAATTCCTAGAGGAAAAGATTGTGAATGCTTCCAAAGCAAAGAAATGAGTACCTGTGCCTGAGCCTCTGGCACAATCCCAGAGAGCCCCCGAGCCCCTCCCCTATACACTAGGACTCTAACATTGTAGGCTGAAAACTTGAGCTGAGTGCCTGTGCATCC
>NW_008403841.1:0-252 GCF_000622305.1 Nannospalax galili | reverse complement strand
CCAAAAGATGCTTCTTGGGAAGTCTTCATGTCCCTGACAGGGAAAAACTCATCTCCTTGCCTTGGTAACTGGGGCTTTAAGTAAAAGGGCACAGAGCACAAAGCGCAAATTAATGGCTATATACAAGCTTTCTTTGTAGCCGACATGGAAGGGGAACTCTACCCCCAAGGCTATGGCCCTGGGCAGGGTCTGTTGCCTGCCGACAGGTACAAAGCCACAGCACCCAGTCATACCTTAAATCCAGTTGGGCAC
>NW_008403840.1:0-252 GCF_000622305.1 Nannospalax galili | reverse complement strand
GGGGGGTGGGGCACAGCCCCTCCCTTGGAGCTCACACACTGGCTGATGTTGGCGTCCTCTCCAGTGCAGTGATGGGGCGGCTGTTGGATAGGGCCTACTGCGGCACTATGGTGGTGACCAGTTGAAAATTATCCTCAATTCAAGTGAGCTGTGACAGCAAGCTGCTCCTATGCACTAAGAGGTGGGGAATGGGAGCTATGTGACCCAGTTGGTAGAGGATGCATCTGTTGTGCATGGAGCTCTGGGTTCAAT
>NW_008403839.1:0-252 GCF_000622305.1 Nannospalax galili | reverse complement strand
TGCAAATCTGGGCCGGAGTAGACCTTGCTTTTCCTACACCCCATGGAATGGGGATATGGTTTGAAGTAATTATTGCCACATCAGAACATTCATTCATATTCTTAATCATTCATAATAACTTCTCTGACTCTTCCTTCTCCCTCACAGGGAAGGAATTGGTTCTAGGGATTAGAAAATGAATATTTTAATGAGTGTCTAATTTGGTGCTCAGAACAAGCCCCTGAAAATTAGGTGTTGATTAATTACCAGCAG
>NW_008403838.1:0-252 GCF_000622305.1 Nannospalax galili | reverse complement strand
TCAGTTGCTAATAGCTCCTTATCTAGGGCTGGGCTCCGTGCCCATCCCCACCCCCGCACACTGAAATTCTCTCTGGTTGGTACTTGAACAGGTCTTGTGCACGCTGTCACAATGGCTGTGAGTTCCTAAGTGTAACTTCTCTGCTGTCTGGAAAATTCTGTTTCCTTGTAGCCATCCACTGCTGTGGGGACCTAAAGGCCTGGCCTTGCATAGGTCCGAAAGGAAGTTACTGGGGGCCTGGCCTGGCTTGCT
>NW_008403837.1:0-252 GCF_000622305.1 Nannospalax galili | reverse complement strand
CTATACTAGGGGTGGAAGCAGGTTTTCCCACCAAGTTCTCCCCCAACAACCAAGTATGGTCAATGGGGAGATGACACATATGGCTACAGTCAGGAGGCAGACCCAGGGCCTGCCTAACTCAGGGAACCAACAAATACAGCAGGGATAGGAGAAGCCCCCTGCCTCCTTAGCTCACAGCAGGGTCAGGCAACTGGAGCCAAAACCTGTAAGTGTATCAAAAATAAAAGAATCCAAAGGGATAACTAAAAATGG
>NW_008403836.1:0-252 GCF_000622305.1 Nannospalax galili | reverse complement strand
GTGAGGTTTTTCTCTTTAGGGTGATGCAGATTGTCACCCAAAATTAGAAAGGTTTTTTTTTTTTGCCTATTTGAAAATTTCTACCCTTTTATTTCCTACTTTCCTGCCCTACCTTTGAGCTATTTCCAGAACATTGTCTTTCCTCTTCCAATGTCTAAAAATTAAGAAAATAGCGAAGACAATGAAAATTTTTTACTTAGATAGATCTCAAATAAGTGACCTGATTTCCAAGGATTTAAAAATTTTAAATTA
>NW_008403835.1:0-252 GCF_000622305.1 Nannospalax galili | reverse complement strand
CCTCCCCTCGTGATCCGGTGGCCAATGGATCACGTACACAGAAGGAGAGTCTGGCAGTTTGGAATGGAACTTGCCCGGCAGCTGACAGAGACCCGCAGAGTCACCAGTGCCCAGTAGCACGGAGAGCCAGGGACCTGCACAGCAACACGGTGCATGAAGCCCGCGCACCCCAGCCAACAGCTGGCGTAGCAGTGCGCAACTCGCCGTGCCACAGCAACATTCAGTCTTTTGTGAGAGGGCAGCAGGAGACCA
>NW_008403834.1:0-252 GCF_000622305.1 Nannospalax galili | reverse complement strand
TGGGGATTTGTTTATCCACTTAAGCTTTCATTCAGATAAGGTGTGAATAATACAGGACAAGAATTACATGTGCATGCTTAAAGTGCTGCATGAGAAGCAAGCCATGAGCAAACGAGACCTTGGATGCAGATGGGTTTTGATTTGTTCTTATGCTTCAGATTTCATTTTCATTGAGGTTTAGGAGAAACAAAAGAAAACAAACACAGTGTAGACCAACAAAAGGCCAACTATGAAGAAATGACATTTGATTTG
>NW_008403833.1:0-252 GCF_000622305.1 Nannospalax galili | reverse complement strand
TGTCACAATGGAACACTGTGAAGTCATATTGTAACATTATGATGGGACCATTGAACATTGTGATGTCACATTGGGGGTTGTGATGGGAGAGTGAACACCGTGCATGCAATTTGAACATGGTGATGACACAACGGATAATGGTAATGACAAAATTGCGCATAGTGATGTCACAATGAGCTTTGTTATGTCTCAATGGAACACTGTGAAGTCATACTGTAACACTGTGATGGCACCATGGACCAATATAATGTC
>NW_008403832.1:0-252 GCF_000622305.1 Nannospalax galili | reverse complement strand
GAATCAGTTGCTTGTGAAGATTGGTACAAGTCCTCCAGGCTAAACAGCTACATGTGGTTTCACAGGAAATCAGTTGCCAACACCCAGACTTGCTAAGCCTTGACCCAACTGCTGTCCGAGTGGGCTCCCTGGCCAGTCTGCAGCAGCTTGGGGGTATCCATCTCCTGGAAAAGGCCTTGCTCCACCTGGTGCCTGAGGAGCCACCCACCAAATGGTCCTGTGGCAAGACTCACCTGCCTCCTGATGTCCTCC
>NW_008403831.1:0-252 GCF_000622305.1 Nannospalax galili | reverse complement strand
TCACATAACAGACGCTGCAATGCCAGCACTGGATTTCCCTGTATGAGAAATGGTCCATGGACAAGATCTAGATGGTATAATATAGTTTAAGAGCAAAACATAAAAACTGTGACATTATAAATGTAATGGTCTTACTCTCAAAAACTGGGAGGTGGGGAGGTGGAGAGATGGCTCAGTGATTAAAAGCACTGACTGCTCTTGCAGCACATAAAGGGCAGCTAATAACTGTGTGTAACTCCAGTTCCAGGGTAT
>NW_008403830.1:0-252 GCF_000622305.1 Nannospalax galili | reverse complement strand
TTCTGCTTCCCTGCCTGCAGGGACACAGAACACTGAGCCTGTAGGCTGGCAACACCTGCTGAACCAGAGAGCCAAGATTTTAGCTGGATTTAGAGGACATCCTGGCTGTCCTATTTGTCAGTGACTCTCCAAAACACCCCAGCCTTGCATCTCCATAACTGAAATGAGTCAAGGGTTGAATCTTTGAGTATTGAGTTTACCTCTGAAGTCCCTTTGAAACAAGGCAAAACCAAGGAATCTCCTTCTTGGGCC
>NW_008403829.1:0-252 GCF_000622305.1 Nannospalax galili | reverse complement strand
TTTTTTCTAATAATAACTAACCTTGCTCTGCTATGATAACACAACTTCTTCATGAGATACTATCCTTTTCACTTTATTTTATGTGCATGAGTGTTTTAACTGCATGTATGTAAGTGTACCACATGGATGCCTGGTGCCCAAGGAAGCCAGAAAGGGGTGTCAGATCCTCTGGAACTGGAGTTATAGATGGTTGTTAGCTATCATGTGGGTGCTGGGAGTCTAACCCAGGTCCTCTGCAAGAGCAGCCAGTGC
>NW_008403828.1:0-252 GCF_000622305.1 Nannospalax galili | reverse complement strand
CTCTATAAACCTCCATCAACTTCCACATGACCTCTTCCCATCCTTCATGACATTAACATTCTCTCTTCCACACACCCGTCCTTCTTTCATTCCATTCCATTCTCTTTATTCTGCATTTAAGAAAAATTAAGTACAGTTAAAAACTCAGTAAGTTCATATACATATTATATTTACTTTATTAGTAAATGGGTGGGACTTGAAAGTTCATAGCTTTGCCCACTTCCAGTTTCCTCTGCTTCCTGCGTGTGCTTG
>NW_008403827.1:0-252 GCF_000622305.1 Nannospalax galili | reverse complement strand
GCCAGGATAGGATTGAGGTTTCAATTCCAGGGACTTCCTTTAACAATCTGCCTCACTCTTCTCCATTCCCACATCTGTAGACACTGAGTGATTAATATTTTAAAGAATTTTCAGGTGTAATTTTATAAGGGGCTGTAACCTTTTATATCTTTTATAACAATAAAATATATTCTAGCTGTATAAAAATCTATAAACGTGGACATTTTAAGAAAAATATTAGCATGGAGACTTAAGTATTTTAGGTTGCTTGTT
>NW_008403826.1:0-252 GCF_000622305.1 Nannospalax galili | reverse complement strand
AAAGTAGATGAGTGGAAATGAAAATATTTTAATAAGTGTTATAGAAAAATAGTTAAAATAGTTAATCTTATAGACCAGATATTGAATTATCAAAAATAATACACAAACCACATGAAAGATATACAATACAAATATTCAGTATAAATTGATGAAGTAAAAAGTCAGTGATTAAATGTAACATTTAAGGATTCTTCCAATTAGGAAGAACTTATGTAACCATATTAATCAAAAAAGAAGACAAAACTCTGATTC
>NW_008403825.1:0-252 GCF_000622305.1 Nannospalax galili | reverse complement strand
TAGAGGTTCCACTGTAGATAGATATGTCACCTAGGACTGGGCATCTCTCTGACATATATTCTCCTTGTGTGATGTGACCAGTTGTGGGACTCCATCTGTTTCAAAAAGAAGCTTCTTTGATAAGTGATGTATGGTATACTTGTGTGTAAATATAAGGATCCATATTTGGCCTATGGTATGAAATTTCCTTTGTCTAGAGAGATGACAAAGATAGGGTTTTCTCTAGGATCTATGACCTCTCCAGCCATGTAT
>NW_008403824.1:0-252 GCF_000622305.1 Nannospalax galili | reverse complement strand
ACTATGTAGACCAGGCTGGCCTTGAACTCAGATCCACCTGTCTCTGCCTCCCAAGTGCTGGAATTAAAGGTGTGTGCCACCACCCACCGTGTCTTTTTAAATTTTATTTTTACCTATCTAAACTTTTATTTTCCTACGGAAGGATTTTCTTGGTGCTACAAACAAGAGTTGCAGCCAGACCTTCCTCATCTTCCTTAAGCAGGTGGGCAGTGGGCAGCGTTGGAGCAATGGAGAAGGGACACTGTGCCTCCC
>NW_008403823.1:0-252 GCF_000622305.1 Nannospalax galili | reverse complement strand
TTGTGACTTCACAATGGAGCATTGTGAAGTCTTACTGTAACAGTGTGATGGTGCATTGGAGCAATAGAATGGTACATTGGCCAACAGGGTTAGCATATTGCAGTATTGTTATGTCATATTGTGAAGTCATATTGTTACATTGTGATGGCATGTTAGAGCAATATAATGGCACATGGGGAGATAGTGTTGGCACATGGGAAAATTGTAATGTCACAATGGAACATTGTGAACTCATATTGTAACATTGTGTTG
>NW_008403822.1:0-252 GCF_000622305.1 Nannospalax galili | reverse complement strand
AAGACAAACACAAAGAATATATTCTGACACTCCATCTCTACAAAGCCCAGAAACACGTACAGCTAATCTAAACACAACCAGAAAGTAAGTAGGCTCAGGGAGAACAGAAAAGGGCTTTCAAGCATGATTAAAATACTCTGCATCTTGTTTTAGCTAGCGGTTATATGGATGCATAAGGCTGTCAAAAACTCATCAAACCGAACACAATAGCTATGTATTTTATTGTACATAAATCACATCACAACAAAAAAA
>NW_008403821.1:0-252 GCF_000622305.1 Nannospalax galili | reverse complement strand
ATACTCCAGACCTTTCCAGACTCAATGTAACACAGACTTGTTTGAATGCTAGTACTAAGATGTTTTATTCTATTTCAGAATCATTGGAAGACACAGACTTTTCTTATTTTTAACCCAGTTTATTGTCATCATCTTGAAGCACAAGCCTCTTTCATGGAATACCTTGTTCAAGGGTCGACCAAGAAAAGTGACAGGTAAAAATAGCCTGGCGTGGTGGTACACGCCTTTAATCCCAGCACTCGGGAGGCAGAG
>NW_008403820.1:0-252 GCF_000622305.1 Nannospalax galili | reverse complement strand
GAGGCCTCCTACAGATAATTCCCCACCTCGACTGATCCCTCGGGATGATACCCTTTGAAGGGTTGGTAGCCAATGACGGCTAAGATCCTGTTGGCCTGAATCAAACTAAGCCAGGACGTGGACGTGTATGTCCATGCTCCAACGACAGGTAAGGTTCATGCCCGAATAGGACAATCTAAGACAGGCACAGTACATGATCCCGGGGTCATCCCGAGGTGGAGCTGCCTACAGGCTCTCGCTGGACAGTCATTT
>NW_008403819.1:0-252 GCF_000622305.1 Nannospalax galili | reverse complement strand
TGTCTCCCACTGCCTGGGTACTCCAAAACAGTCATGCCAGCTCCGTAAGAGGGCGCCCACCGAGGCCAAAGAACGTATCACAAACCAGAAAAACCTAGCTAGATGGAGCTCATGTGAAACCAGCTCAAGCACCCCAAAGACGCTGACTAAAACACAGCAGAGGAAAGCAGCGATCTGACTAGAAGCTTTCAGATACGTCCCAGAATTCACTGCAGAAACTTCACTGTAGTGGGACAACCATCTTTTTTTAAA
>NW_008403818.1:0-252 GCF_000622305.1 Nannospalax galili | reverse complement strand
CAATTGTGCTGGACAGCTTTAGTGTCAACTTGACACACCTGGGTAGAGGGAACCTCAATTGGAGAATTGCCTCCATTGGACTAGCCTGTGGAGCATCTTCTTGATTACTGAGGGATGTGGGAAGGCCCAGTCCACTGTGGATGGTAGGCCTATGTTGTACAAGAAAGCAGGTTGAACAGGGGCCAAGGGAGCAAGCCAGTAAGCAGTGCTTCAGCTTGAAGCATGGCTTGTGCTTCAGCTCCTGCCTCCAGG
>NW_008403817.1:0-252 GCF_000622305.1 Nannospalax galili | reverse complement strand
AAGATTTATTGAGCGCAGTATTAGTTGAACGTACAAGCCATTCCCCAATGTCCAAACACCATCACCAAATCCATGCAGCCTGGGCCTCTTAAGTGGTCCAAGAACCCGCTACTGGTACCCCAGCAACGGAAAAGCGCGCTTTCCATCAGAACCCACCTGTAACCCACTGCGCAGTTTAGCATGTCTGTGGTTTGTATAAGGCCGAAAAATTGTGAAGCTGTGAAGAGGGGAGGCAGACTGAGCGGAAGGGTT
>NW_008403816.1:0-252 GCF_000622305.1 Nannospalax galili | reverse complement strand
TCTACAAGAACCCCCAGTACTCGTAACTGCTGAGCCATTTCCTAGGTCCTGTACTGTACTGTCTGAGATGAATGGCTGGCTTTGGAAGTAGAGATACTCTCTACCATTTCAGATGGAAGCAAGTTAGTCTCAAAATGCCCTCTAAGTGCCAATGTTTGAGAATGTCCCCCTTCCCCTAAGTCTGTGACATAAAGGTATGAGAACAGCAAAGCAACACAAGACCAAAATCCTTGTGTTCCTGAAAATAGCAAG
>NW_008403815.1:0-252 GCF_000622305.1 Nannospalax galili | reverse complement strand
AATCATGATATTGATTAGAAATTCTTTATCAATAATCAGTATCTGCATTTAGTCTTTTATTATTTTTTTGATACAGAGTCTTACTGTGTAGCGCAGGCTGGCTTCTTATTCACAGAAATCCTCCAGTCTCATCCTCCCAAGTGCTGAGATTATAGGCATGAGATACCATCCCCAGTTTATCATCTTACTTAAGAGAGCTTGGTTTCTTATTAAAATTAAACTTGGGATGGTGACTGACACCTTTAATTCCAG
>NW_008403814.1:0-252 GCF_000622305.1 Nannospalax galili | reverse complement strand
TCTGTTTTTCTGCCTGTCTTGGCATCTGTGTGTGTGTTTGTAGAATCAAATATATATATATATTATGTATGATTAATGTAGAAATATATATAATAGTACAGATGAATACAGTTTGATCTAACTTGCATGATACTGACCCAAATACACTTCAATTTTCTGTTAATTTCTTTTTTAAATATTTTATTTATTTTTATTTTATGCGTAGGAGTATATTGCCTGCATGTATGTGAGTGTACCCGTGTCGTGCAATGC
>NW_008403813.1:0-252 GCF_000622305.1 Nannospalax galili | reverse complement strand
AAAAGAATGCTACACAATTCTTTAAGAGTTCACAGCTGATCTGTGAGGGGCTAAGTGGAACTTTGCTGAAACCCTGCCCCAGAAAATCCCAGATTATTAATTAATCTGACATAGGGACAAGCCCATAACACCAAAGGAGAGGCAAGCACCATCTCCAAGGCCAGCTTTGGCAACAGCTGAGACACCCAATATGACTTGCAGGACCCTCGTCACCTCTCTGAACACACCAAAGACATGGCAGGCCTCAAAGGA
>NW_008403812.1:0-252 GCF_000622305.1 Nannospalax galili | reverse complement strand
GGTGCTCACTGAGACTTCACCTTACAGCTTTTCGGAAGCAGCCAAGAAGCAAAATGGATTGAATTCCTACCAGGCAACCAGATAGCACAGTTCAGTCACACTTCTGCCACCACCAGTCCCAGGCTGTAGAAATACGGTTCTGTCCAATTACAACAATGGCTTCCTGATAATTTGAGTTGGCAATGATTGACTTAAGTACTCTCTTTTTCTTTTTGTCTTTTTGAGACAGGGTCTCCCTGTCACTCCAGCTGT
>NW_008403811.1:0-252 GCF_000622305.1 Nannospalax galili | reverse complement strand
AAGAAAGGTAAAAGCCCCCTAGTGCAGGCATATTCACTCTCCCCTCTCCCGTCTCCCCTCTCCCCGTCGCTCCCATCACATGATGTCAGGCTCTGCCCTACCATGTAGTTTGACCAGGTAAGATTGAAACCTCTAAAAGCTGTGAGTCAAAATAAATCCTTCTTCCTTTCCATTTGTTACAGATATTCTATCACAGCAACAGAAAAGTCATGAATCCACCACACTATGTTAGGCCTAATTTCCAACATCCAT
>NW_008403810.1:0-252 GCF_000622305.1 Nannospalax galili | reverse complement strand
TAGAAATTGTATTACCATAGGACATAAAGAAAAAATAAACACCAAATAGGAGAATTTGGCGGAACTTTGTGAGTTGTTAAGGGAATTCTAGACTAGGAATATACAAGGTCTATCAATGTTGAATGTTGTATACTTTATTGCATTGCCATTTGATAAAAAGGGAATATCATATAATTAGTCTTGTACGACTATCTGAGATCAAGAGTAATTCCTGACGATGTTTGTGGGTGATGTATCCATTTTTAAAGAAAA
>NW_008403809.1:0-252 GCF_000622305.1 Nannospalax galili | reverse complement strand
GGTCTTTGGTATTATAAGTAAAGAAAATTAGTGCGAGTTAGTTCATGGAAAGATAGTGGAAACAAAATTGTCCCTTATGTCATCTAATTTTAAATCTCCTATTATTTATTGCCATTTAGAGATGCAGAGCAAGAGAAAGGCAAGAGAGAAATTGAGGATCATTAAGATGTAATGAAGACTTTCAAAGACAATTCCTAATGAAAAGCAGAAATTTTCAAAAAAAATCCTCCAATCATATTTCTGTTTAAAATC
>NW_008403808.1:0-252 GCF_000622305.1 Nannospalax galili | reverse complement strand
CACTTAAAGGCCAAGGGTGGCCCCTTCCGGGACTCTGGACCTAGAGAAGGCGGGTCTGCGCAGGGATGGGCAGCCACGCTGGGTCAAACAACCCTGGGGACCAGTCGCAACCACACTTCATGGAGACATCAAGGGAACAAAGGCCTTAACGGTTCTGGAAGGTGAGCGGAGCCCAGCATTCCAGAGCCACGCATGGTGGTGAGAGGGACGGGCAGCCGGCCATGTCCTTCCTCCAAGCAGGAGAGGCAGGAC
>NW_008403807.1:0-249 GCF_000622305.1 Nannospalax galili | reverse complement strand
TGTGTGTGTGTGTGTGTGTGTGTGTGTGTGTGTGTAGGTGCTCATGTGCCACTGTAAGTTCTGAGAGTAGGTTCTCACCTTCCACCTTTGTATTGAGGCAGGTCTCACGTTGCTTGGTGCTGCTGTGCTCGGTACTCCAGGCTGGCTGGCTCTCCAACTTCTGCCTTTCTTCAGGCTCTGCCTCCCACGCCCCTGTAGGAGTGCTGAGATTTCAGATGCATGCCACTGCATCTGTCTTTTTCACATGGG
>NW_008403806.1:0-252 GCF_000622305.1 Nannospalax galili | reverse complement strand
ATTCCCAGCATGCAAGGACACATGCCCCTTTGGCTAGCATAGGAAAGTTAACAGTCAGCATTTTACAGAAAGCAGATATTTCAGGCAAGTGAGGGCAAAGGTTTGCCAGTCCCCACTGACATATGTCACTGACGCCAGTACAATCTTAGCTATTTTAACAGATAAGACACGTTGCAGCAGGTGTTTACTCAAGATCACAGACTACGGGTTTTATGGTTGTCTGTCTTGTCTTATCTGATCCTGAGACTGAGC
>NW_008403805.1:0-252 GCF_000622305.1 Nannospalax galili | reverse complement strand
ATCAAGTGACTTGGAAAGCAGCCACCTTTGAATGGGGCCTGGAATAGGAAAGGGCCAGTCAACAGGTCCAGGCTGCTATACAAGCTTCTCTGCCCCTTGGACCATATGATCCACCAGACCCAATGGTGCTTGAGGTATCAGTGGAAGACAAAGATGCTGTTTGGTGTCTCTGGCAGGCCCCCATAGGGGAATCACAGCGAACACCATTGGGATTTTGGAGTAAGACTTTGCCTTCATCTGCAGACAACTATT
>NW_008403804.1:0-252 GCF_000622305.1 Nannospalax galili | reverse complement strand
TCTCCACTGCTGTCAATGCCGGCTTCTGGGGTAGCTCTACAGTCTCTACCTTGACTTTAGATGTGTCAGCAAGGACATCCTCCTTCCCCTTCCCGAGCCCTGGCCTCATGTTTCTGATCTGTGTTCTTAGATTATGGCAAGCGTCTTCTCTGATGTACTCAGTGCTAGGTTCTAACAGCTATTTTTGGAAGTGCGTAACTCTTTTTCTGACTGATTGACTGACCTGAGGGCATGCACTGACAGTGGCCTCAG
>NW_008403803.1:0-252 GCF_000622305.1 Nannospalax galili | reverse complement strand
TCCTGATCATAATATGCCACCCATCATTCCTTCTGAAAGCTCTTCAGATTTTCTATTATTTTTATTGATTTGTACCGTCTTGGGAACAGGCCTTGCATGATGACATTCTAGTTCCTAGGTTCATCGGGTTCTCTGCAGAGATCTTGGCAACGCAGGCTTCTGGTCTTCAGGGCGGGAAGATTTTCCCATTAGCGTTTTGACCATTGCCTCTCTACCCTTCTCTTTTCTCTTTGTGATTTTAGGGCTCTTGGT
>NW_008403802.1:0-252 GCF_000622305.1 Nannospalax galili | reverse complement strand
CTGTCCAGCAAGGTGGTCATATAAATTCTTGAATCATTAATTTGCTCATTACCAAGGGTGCAGATTTACCTTCATAGATACTTATTCTTTTCTGGGAGGATGATCTGTCCTGAGAGGTTTTGTTCTGTCTGGTACTTAATGTAACTCAAGAGGAATGATTAAGGGCAATAACATCTGTATGGTTTGAGACAAAGTAGAGAGAGAAGAGGTAAAGATGTTAGGCTTTCATTTTACTTTTAGTTACCTTCTGTG
>NW_008403801.1:0-252 GCF_000622305.1 Nannospalax galili | reverse complement strand
CACCTGACACCTCTGACGTGCAGATGATCATGTCTCCTGCCCCCAATGACATAAAGATGGTCGTATAACCTGCCCTCTCTGACGTGCACGTGGTTGTGTCACCTGCCCTCTCCTACGTGCACGTGGTCATGTCACCTGCTCTCTTTGTCGGGCACACGGTCCTGTCACTTGCCCTCTTTGATGTCCACATGTTCATGTCAGCTGCCCACTCTGCCATAAAGACAGTCGTGTCACCTGCCCCCTGTGACGAGC
>NW_008403800.1:0-252 GCF_000622305.1 Nannospalax galili | reverse complement strand
GACTGGTGCTTGTCAGAGTAACGCAGTGCACACAACTTCCTGATGAGCTCTAGTGTTGGAGGACAACTAAACACAAGGTAATTGCTGAGTCAATTTTTCATCATTCCTTTCAAGGGTTCTTCACACCACTGTTGAAAGAATGTAGATATATCTGGACCTAATATAATTCTAAGTCACGGAGAATAATCAACACATAATCATTCTGTATCCAGTTCTCTAAAAGAAATTCCTCTCTTATTCTCTCATTCTCTC
>NW_008403799.1:0-252 GCF_000622305.1 Nannospalax galili | reverse complement strand
CAATTCTCATCAACTTGTTGAATAAGATTTTGGGGCATTCTCAGTTGCTCACGTGTAAAATGCTGATGTGAAGGTGTTGTGACGTTAGCTGGGGTTCTAGTTTCATTCTGTTGCTGTGACAAACCCATGACCCAAAGAAACAAGCAAAGAAAGATTTTATTTCTGTTTCCCAGTTATGCTCCATCACTGAGGTCAGGAATGCAAGCAGGAACTCGAAGGCAGAAAGCATGAAGGAGTGCTGCTTCCTGCTCA
>NW_008403798.1:0-252 GCF_000622305.1 Nannospalax galili | reverse complement strand
CACACACAAATTAATTAATTAAATAAATAAACAAAATTTTAAAAAAAGTTTTAAACCAGCAACCAAAACTATCTCATCAGAGGATCACTTTGAAAATAAAACAGAAGAGAGATCCAACCAGCCCAGGGGCTTTTCTTGCTGTTGGGGATATTTCTCCCAGAAAGATGAGAAAGCAGAAAGGAGTGACGAAGGGGTTCTAGAAAAGCAGATGAGTAAGTTTAGTGTGTTACACACACACACACACACACACAC
>NW_008403797.1:0-252 GCF_000622305.1 Nannospalax galili | reverse complement strand
TTTAATAAAAGAATTAATAGATAAGAGGGATGGACCAGTGGTGGCAGCAATAGCCCAAGCTGAAGAGACTTTTAGAAGTAGTTCCAAGCCAGAGTTGAGAAAAATTCCCAAGGATGAGCCTGTAAGTGCTAGGGCAAACAATTCCTCTGTTCTGTCTAGTCCCTTGGCTCTGTAACCCTTACAAAGGCTTGTGCAGCATGACGCTGAGAGAGGAGAGGATATATCAGGATTTCATGTTTTTCCAGTTAAGGA
>NW_008403796.1:0-252 GCF_000622305.1 Nannospalax galili | reverse complement strand
AAAGGCTTCTGCTAACATGCTTCATATTGTGTGGTCTGGTTAATTCTTTCTCTTGATAATATGTCCAGGAAAATGTGTATTTCATCTTTTTTTTAAACTTTATTTTTATGTATCTGGTTGTTTTGCCTGCATGTGTGTAAGTACACCTGTGTCCTGTAATGCCCATGGAGGCCAGAAAAGGGTGTTAGATCTCCAGGAACTAGAGTTATGACAAGTAGGTCTTTAAACAAAAGTGGAAACTACTGAGCATGT
>NW_008403795.1:0-252 GCF_000622305.1 Nannospalax galili | reverse complement strand
CAGAGTCCCCATTCGTCATTTGGCCTTTCTCTAAAACCTCTTGTAACTTGGGTTTTGGACTTTTTTCTTTAAAAAAGATAGAAGATTTTCTCAACAATCCATTATTAGACACTTGAAGTTAAAGAAATAGGGTAAAGGGTAGAATTTGGTAACACTTGACATTAATTTGGATTTGGCACATACCTGTAATCCTTGCACTTGGGAGATAGAGACAGGAAGATCATGAGTTCCAGACCAGCCTGAGCTAAATGA
>NW_008403794.1:0-252 GCF_000622305.1 Nannospalax galili | reverse complement strand
CACATCTACTAATTAACATGAAGCTAATTTTTATCCTTCTTCCTCAAATATAACTCATTTTTTTAATTTATTGATTTTGTTGTGTGTATTTCATACAGAAAATTCCAAACAAGCTTATTCATCTATATACCCACATCCAAAGTATCCTTCTCCCATGCCCTGCCCCCCACTGGAGCCAATATACTCTATCATCTCTGTTACTGTCCACTGTGTTGTCAGTGCCCCAAGCAGTTCCCCAGTGCTTACCCATCT
>NW_008403793.1:0-252 GCF_000622305.1 Nannospalax galili | reverse complement strand
GTTGGACCACTGACTGATTTTTCTCCCTTAGCAGTTTGCATAGTATCATCTAGAAATATGAGAGCAAGTCTTCAGGGAGAAGGATTCCAGTTCAGTTCCAGCTCCATTGCTCCAAGTCTTATGTCTGAAGTATGTCCTGTCTTCAGCAACAGGGCCTTACCTTAAAGTTCTTAGAGTTAACAAAGGACTGTGGAAATTGCATGTGTTATTTTGGGAGTCTTCTGGACTACCCTGACCAACAACTTGAAGGGC
>NW_008403792.1:0-252 GCF_000622305.1 Nannospalax galili | reverse complement strand
TACTGGAGGCATGAGCAGCGGACCCCGGTTCTGTCCAAAGGAGTGCTGACAGTGGATTGCCGTTGATGGGGAGCGGCTGGTCCTCCTGGAACAGGGACCTCTGGCTGCCTGGATTTGCCAGAAGGGCAGATGGGGAGGAGTGGATGGGGGTGCTGACAGCGCAGTGGACGGTGGCAGGGATAGCGGAGTGTGGGGGCTCTGGTGGGAGAGGAAGGCTGTCTACCTGACGGGTTTGTATTCATGCTCAGATGC
>NW_008403791.1:0-252 GCF_000622305.1 Nannospalax galili | reverse complement strand
ACCATCTGCACATCAGAGTGGGCAGGTGACATGACCATCTGCATGTCAGAGGGTGCAGGTGACACGACCATGTGCTCGGGGCAGGTGATACGACCATCTGCATGTCATTGGGGGTAGGTTACATGAACGTGTGTACAGCAGAGACGGCAGCTGACTCGACCCTCCGTACATCAGAAAGGGCAGGTGACATGACCACCTGTATAGTACAGAGGGCAGGTGACACGACCACCTCCACGTCAGAGGGGGCAGGGG
>NW_008403790.1:0-252 GCF_000622305.1 Nannospalax galili | reverse complement strand
GGCTCACAGCTCTGGGTCATAGTAACGGGGACTCTAGAATCAAGAGCTTGCGGCAGCTGGTCATATTGCATCCACAGTGCTTTCTCCTTTTACTCAGTCTGGGACACCAGCCCACCGAGTGGTGACGCCTGTGATGATGGTTAAGGGTATGTCCCTTACTTCAGTTAGCCCAGCCTAAAAGCTCCCTCACAGACATGCCCAAGTGTTTGACTCCATGGTGATTCTAAATCCCACCTAGGCGATACTCAAGAT
>NW_008403789.1:0-252 GCF_000622305.1 Nannospalax galili | reverse complement strand
TACATAATCAAGGTCTTAAAGCAATAGAAATATTTTTTCTACAGAGTAAAGCACAGGCAGAACCCCACACCCTCTCTAGCCTGTCCTGGTCCCTCTACCTGCTGGGGCTCCCTTGGCCTAGGCTGGAGGCATCCTCACTCCAGTCTCTGTCAAATCTCCATAGCTTCCTTAGACTTAGTTTGTTTGCTTTGTTTTCTCAGTGGCTCTGTGCCTAGGTTTCTTATGGCACTGAGGGGATGATAGACAGGAAAC
>NW_008403788.1:0-252 GCF_000622305.1 Nannospalax galili | reverse complement strand
GAGTGTATTGCCTGCATGTACGTGAGTGCACCACTGTCATGCAATGCCAAGGAGGTCAGACGAGGGCTTCGGATTCCCCTGGAACTGGAGTTAAGGATAGTTCGTGGCTGGGATGTGGGTGCTGGGAATTGAACCCAGGTCCTCTGCAAAGGCAGACAGTGCTCTTAACCGCTGTACTCCAGCCACAAGAAAACCTTTTTAAAAAGACTATATGAGAAGTCGTCCCTCAGAGGTTTTCCTCAGCAGTTTTCA
>NW_008403787.1:0-252 GCF_000622305.1 Nannospalax galili | reverse complement strand
CCCCCCCCCCGCGCACTAGGCACTGATGTAGAAGATCATCAATGCTTCTTATAGCTGTTCGTAGTAAAGTAGTTAATGGTTTGTATGTGAAACATCACATTCTAATAGAGTGTATCACATTACTACATATTAAATGTTCAGTTATTCTACTGTGGAGGCAGAAAGAGACCTCTAGATGGAACCAGTACGACTGTTCTTAAAAATTTCAGTTGAACTGATTTGTGTACTCTCAGCAATACCAAGACCCTAGGG
>NW_008403786.1:0-252 GCF_000622305.1 Nannospalax galili | reverse complement strand
TATAGGTGTATTCCAGGGACTGGTTGATTCTACTAAATGTCTTTTATCTAGATGTTCTTTCACTAAATATTCTACAGCCTGTATTTTTTTTTCTGGTGTAAGGGGCCACTCTTTGATTTTTATATATCTGTACCATTTCTGTAAGAGGTCTAATCACTATTTTTATTTCTCCAGTGAAATCAGAGTCTATGACTCCTGGACTCACTTCAAAATTCTTTTTTGTAATTTGAACTTCTGCCAATTATTAAGCCA
>NW_008403785.1:0-252 GCF_000622305.1 Nannospalax galili | reverse complement strand
CAGCTGGGGCTACAGGGAGACCCTGCTTCAAAAAGACAAAAAAAAAAAGTACAGAGTGATTAAAGCATGTACTTTCACTTTTGGAAAAAATGAGAAAAAAATGCATCAACATGGTGAGATCATATTGTGTGAAACATTACACCTTTTGTTCTCTCTACTTACAATATGCACCAGGGAAAAAACGATAACATACAAATAACAATTTTAACAGTTATGCTTCCAATTTGTCAGGAAAATATATTACTTCTAATA
>NW_008403784.1:0-252 GCF_000622305.1 Nannospalax galili | reverse complement strand
AGCAATACATAGGCACATGGGGCAAAAGTATTGGCATACTGGAGCACTGTGGCGACACAATGGAGCATTGTGAAAAGACAAAGGAACATTATGAAGTCATATGGTAACATTTTGATGCCACTGTGAAGCAATATAATAACACATGGGGCAATAGTGTTGGAATATTTGGGCATTGTGATGTCACCTTGGAGCACTGTGACATCACAATGGAACATTGTGAAGTCATATTGTAACATTGTCATGGAATATTGG
>NW_008403783.1:0-252 GCF_000622305.1 Nannospalax galili | reverse complement strand
TGTGTGTGTATGTGTGTTTGTATATGTTTGTGTGTATGTGTGTGTATGTGTGTATGTGTGTGTACGTGTGTGTATGTGTGTGTTTATGTATGTCTATGTGTGTGTATGTGTGTGTGCGGTGTGTATGTGTCTAAATGTGTGTGTATGTGTGTGTATGACTATGTATGTGTGCATGTGTGAATGTGTGTATGTGTGTCTGTATATGTGTGTATATGTGTGTCTGTATATGTGTGTGTATGTGTGTGTATGTGT
>NW_008403782.1:0-252 GCF_000622305.1 Nannospalax galili | reverse complement strand
CAAATGTTTACATACTTGGAGCCTATGGGGGACACTTCTCATTGAAACCACTGCAACTACTAAAGTCACCCGTGTTGCAATCCTTCAGAATAGATGCTCATTCATAGTTTTAAATTATAAATTCACCTAGATGAATCCTCGTTCTACTTTCCTGGGTCATTCACTATGAGTACTCTGTAATCTCCACAAGAAGATAACAAAGTGTTAAAAGGTAGTGAAAAGTGCTGTCTAAAGGAATGTCCTTTCAGTTTT
>NW_008403781.1:0-252 GCF_000622305.1 Nannospalax galili | reverse complement strand
TCAAAATTTAGAAAGATTAAGAACCAACAACTAATCACAGCGGAAATAATAACTGATTGACTATTATTTTATAATTAGGTTTATCCTGGACTCAAGGAAAATGAGGAGGACCCCACCTGGTCAGAACTGCCACACTTAAAGATGGCCAATGAAAGCTCTCTCCCCTTTGCCTTTCATAGCCTATTCGTCTGCTTGCACAGCGATGCAACAAAAGTTTCTGATTATATTAATGTCCTGAGATGTCACATGGTC
>NW_008403780.1:0-252 GCF_000622305.1 Nannospalax galili | reverse complement strand
ATTATTGCTTTTCAAATACCATGTTGGACACTTTATCTTTCTCCAGCAGTTCCCACGGGGGATATCATCCTCTCCTGTGAAATGTTGAAGAATTCACAAATTCTTTCCCCAGCCCTAACACCTTCCCTAAAGTGCAAGCTTATATTTAACACTTCTGTTCCCATAAGAATTTAAGGCCCCAAAGTACTATAGATTGTCATGTAAAAAATTCAAACACACTTTATTAAGAATACCTAGACTTTATTGAAATCT
>NW_008403779.1:0-252 GCF_000622305.1 Nannospalax galili | reverse complement strand
GATGGCATCATCAGCATCCAGCAGCTGCCCTCTGCTGACATAAATCGGAACCGCAGAGAGTTCAGGTCCACAGCCGAGGAGTATGGCTAACAGACATGTCATTTGCAAAGACAGCCAAAACCATAAGAAGCTAGAAAACCAAAAACCTTACAAGTTAATATAAAGGAGTGGGGCATTAATCTTGACATATAAAGGTGAACATTAATATGCAGAATTCAAATATAAAAAAGAATATTCCAACAGAGGATGTGA
>NW_008403778.1:0-252 GCF_000622305.1 Nannospalax galili | reverse complement strand
AGGGAAAACATCAGTCAATGGTCCAACACCAGCTTCAAGACCAAATAACCATATCAATGGCTGGCACAGCATACGGCACTGGTGCAGTACCAACACTTTTACCTTGGGGTCAATCAACAGCTACCTAGTTGGACTAATAGTCCACTCAATGGGAGGAGACTCAAGTGTGGTACTGTAAACCTAGCCAAATACACATGACTAGAAAGGTCATAGATCCTAGAGAAAACCCCAAGACTGTCACATCCTTAGACT
>NW_008403777.1:0-252 GCF_000622305.1 Nannospalax galili | reverse complement strand
CCCTTCCCAGGCAGGGCCTGTGGGTCTGTGGTCAGTGGCAGTCCAGCCTCATGTGTGTGTGAGTCCCACACTGTGCAACTTCCTGTGAGAAGTCATTCTGTTCAGAGTGTTTTAAATCCAGCCAGTTTTCTGTGAAGGAAAGAAAAAGTAGGAAGCTTGAGGTTCAGTCTGAGGGTGTGGAAATAGAAATACTTCCTTTGAAATGTCTGGGGTTCAGATAGGGATTATTGGGAGTATGGAGTTTACTAGAAG
>NW_008403776.1:0-252 GCF_000622305.1 Nannospalax galili | reverse complement strand
ACTTCAGAGTTGTAGTTTTGAAATAAATTTTGCTATGATTAAATAGAGAAAATATATTCAGAAAGTATAATATACATTAATTTGTGGTACTTGTCCAAATATTACCAACATACAAATTATTTCATAAAGTTGTTTCTTACATAAAGATTTAAAACGCAATGAAATATGGAGTTGTGTACTGGAAAGGAACAGAAGCAACATGCTTCATGGTCTACAAATGTAGGACAGGTTTCTTTCTCTAGCATTACAGCT
>NW_008403775.1:0-252 GCF_000622305.1 Nannospalax galili | reverse complement strand
TTCACAATGCTTCAATATTACACCACAATGATCCAAAGTGCCAACACAAATTCCCCAAGTGCCATTATATTTCTCCAATATATCTTCACCATGTTAAAATATGCCTTCACAATATTCCCTCGTCACGTCACAATCCTCAAATGTGACATTACAATGCTCCACGGTCCCATCACACTGTTACATTCGGACTTCACAATCCTCCATTGTGAGGTCAAAATGATGCAATGTGACGTCACAAAGCACCAATGTGAC
>NW_008403774.1:0-252 GCF_000622305.1 Nannospalax galili | reverse complement strand
ACATGCAGGCAATACACTCATACACATAAAATAATAAATAAAACATTTTTTGAAAGCCCGTTTTTTTGCTGTGTTGGTGACTTGTGTTCACACGTTCTCTTTCCTATTTGTTTGCAGGCTGTCAGTTTTATCAATTTTTTTTCAAAGAAATTCCTTTGATTCTTCTCTATCATGTTTCTGTATCCGATGTCCTTGTTTTGTGCTATCACCCTTTTAATGTCCTTCTTTCACTCTGCTGTAGTTTTTTTTTTT
>NW_008403773.1:0-252 GCF_000622305.1 Nannospalax galili | reverse complement strand
CACAATGGAACATTGTGACGTCATATTGTAACATTGTCATGGAACATTGGCGCAACATAAAGGCATATGGAGTGATAGTATTGTTACAAGGGAGCATTGTGATGTCACATATGAACCTTAGAAGCCGTATTGTAACATTGTGAACGCATATTGGAGCAATATAGGGGCAGACAGGGCAGTAGTTTTGGGACTTTGGAGAATTGGGATGTCATATTGGGGCAATGTGATATCACAATGGAGCAGTGTAAAGTC
>NW_008403772.1:0-252 GCF_000622305.1 Nannospalax galili | reverse complement strand
GAGCATGGGTGGGAATTTATTTACTGTAGCAATAAAAACTTGTCAGTGGCTACACCCTCTCACCCAACAGACATTAATTTCCATCAGTCTGTCAGTGACGGGAGGGACCTCATGGGCCCCTGTCTTTTCCACAGGGAAATGTCTTGTCCAATCTTGTACAGATGACCACAGCTGTGGGGAGTTCATGGGGACACTGGGCCTGATCATGGCTTTTTCCTGAACATCTTCCCATCCTTTGATTCTTACATTCTT
>NW_008403771.1:0-252 GCF_000622305.1 Nannospalax galili | reverse complement strand
GGACTATTGATTGGTTTTCTCCCTTAGCAACTTGAATAATATTCTCTACATCTGTGATAGTCTTCAGCGAGGTGTCCAGACCAGTTCCTGCTCCATTATTCCAAGTCCTGTGCTCAAAGTTGTCCCATTTTTAGCAATGAGGCCTTACCTTCAGTTTCTGGGTGGTAATCAAAAGCTCTGACAGGAGGTTATGATATTTTGGGAGTCTCTTGGGTTGCCCTGACCAAAAATCCAAAGGGAATTTTCTCATGT
>NW_008403770.1:0-252 GCF_000622305.1 Nannospalax galili | reverse complement strand
TTAAAAATAGAAACAATAACAGAGGCAGCGCTGAGCAACGAAGACAGCCCTGTTGATGTGCACTGGCTGGACTTTGGCCCTGCCTTTGGCAGCAACAATGCTGGCCGCCCGCAGCTCTCGGCCTTACAGGCTTCTGTCCGGGTTCTGCTCCTCTTATGTGGATTAGGCTTCCATTTCCTAGTTAAAATCCTGCCCTGCCCGTGGATTTTGATTCAGTGGTATATACTTCTGGCTCCTATCTTAGAGCTTTTG
>NW_008403769.1:0-252 GCF_000622305.1 Nannospalax galili | reverse complement strand
TTGATGGATGGGCAGAGAGGGACCCGGGTTTGCAGGAACAGAACTGCACGACTTCAAAGATCAGGTACTGTGCAAAGTGATTTGTTGAACTGTCTGGATGTTGGAAGCGTCCCCAAGAAGAGGGACTTGAGGGTTTTACCTTCTTGGTTTTCCAGGGCAAAAGAATTCAGCCCCCCTGGAATCCTTTGAAGGCCCTGCCAGCCTGCCAGTAGCAAAGAGAGGCACTTCAATGAGTTCATTCTTTCTGGCTTT
>NW_008403768.1:0-252 GCF_000622305.1 Nannospalax galili | reverse complement strand
TCTTTGTATATTCTAGATATTAATCACATGTATATCTGGGAAAGATTTTTTGCCATTATATAGGCTGCCTTTTTGCTCAGTTGACATTTTCTTTGTTACATGTTTGTTTTTGTGCCAGTACTATGCTGTCATTATTGCTATACACCAGTAATACAGCTTGAAACCGGGTGTCAATGATGCATCCAGAAACATTACTGTTGCAATCAGTTACAAAACCTTACAAAAAGCTAAAATAGAACTACCACATGACCA
>NW_008403767.1:0-252 GCF_000622305.1 Nannospalax galili | reverse complement strand
TATTTTCTGATTTAGTCTCCCTCTGAAATATTTGAAGTGACAGAAATATAATTCCAGGTCATAATTTACAGACTCTCTTTAGTAAAACTGGATGGTACTAAATAATCCTATTTAATAACTGTTTAAACTAATATTGATATAGTGGGTTGGGGAATCACATTTTGAAGAAAATGTAATGAACTCTGCCAAATGACCGAGTAGCTGACACAGAGAACCCATCTATTGTTTGAAACTGTACTATGATTAGATCTG
>NW_008403766.1:0-252 GCF_000622305.1 Nannospalax galili | reverse complement strand
TAAATATAATAAGAGTTACTACAATATTAATATAAAGCCAGAAGTTATATGCTAGTTTTAGGGGGAAGAATTATGTAGATTAATAAAGAATGCAGTCCAACTCTTTTACAATGAAACACTGATATTTTTACCCAGCAGAATGCAAAAGAGCAAAGAGTTTGCCCATGTGTTGTTGATGAGCAGGTGATAAAATAAGCCTGGAGCTATGTTCTAGTTACATTGCTACAAGGGACAGCATTAGACTTTCGAATA
>NW_008403765.1:0-252 GCF_000622305.1 Nannospalax galili | reverse complement strand
AACACCAGTTTCAGGGGAATCTGAAGCCCTCTGCTGACCTCTGTGGCATTGCAGGACATGGGTTCCCTCACATACATCCAGGCAATACAGTCATACACATAAAATAAAAATAATAAACAGTTAAAAATATATTTACTTTTACTCATGTGTTTGGAAGTCTTTATCCTTTGTGACGACTATTTGTAAAAATTTTCTTCACGTCCTTCACCTATTTGTAGAAGGCTGTTTCCCTTTCTCATTAATTTTTAAAAA
>NW_008403764.1:0-252 GCF_000622305.1 Nannospalax galili | reverse complement strand
TGGCTGCTCTTGCAGAGGACCCAGGTTTGTTTCCCAGCACCCACATGGCAGGCTAACACCTATATGCAATTCCAGTTCCAGGGGATTCAACACCCTCTTCTGGCCTCCATGGACATTGTACATTTGTGGTACACTTACGTACAAGTAGGCAAAATACTCATATGCATAACATAAAAATAAATAAGATTTTTAAAATATGGAAGAAAGCAATTAAGGAATACGCCCATAATTGGCCTCTGGCTTCAATACATA
>NW_008403763.1:0-252 GCF_000622305.1 Nannospalax galili | reverse complement strand
TGGGAATATGTGCACATGAGTGCAGTTGCTTGAAGAGACCAGAAGAGGGTGCTGGATCCCCTGGAGGTAAAGTTACGGGTGGATGTGAGCCACCTGATATGGGTGCTAGAAACTGAACCCAGGTCCTCTGCAAGAGCAGCACATGCTCTTAACCACTGAGCCACCTCTCCAACCAGGAGAAAGGAACTTTTTAATACTACGTAAAGAATAATAAAAAAAGGTGAAACCTTAGGAACGAAAAGAAGGTTGATA
>NW_008403762.1:0-252 GCF_000622305.1 Nannospalax galili | reverse complement strand
AGCATTGTGATGCAACATTGAGAATCATGGTGAAACACTGGAGCATTGTGACGTCACATGGGAGCATTGAGATGTCACATTGGGGGATCGAGAGTGGAAATTGAGAACCAATTTTGCATATTGAGCATGGTGACAATACAAAGGATCATTGTAATGACACAATGGGGCATTGTGATGCCAGAATGAGCATTGTGATGGCACAATGCAACATTGTTAAGACATATTGTAACATCGAGAAGGGACATTGGAGCA
>NW_008403761.1:0-252 GCF_000622305.1 Nannospalax galili | reverse complement strand
CAGTGGTTGCATTCTATATGCAAGACACGTTTATGGGGAAGATGGCAGGTATTCTCATAGTTATTATGGTTAAGGTATCTGTTCGCATGATTAAAAGCAATAAAAGAGTATTTCTTCTTCAGAAAAGATGGAAGATGAGATCTAGCTATCAGACAGAGCAAAAAAATCGCTGCCCATTGGAGAGTCACCACTGAAGGAAGGCCATCCCTGTGAGTTGGGAAACCTACTAGTGGGATTCTCCCACACGTAGGA
>NW_008403760.1:0-252 GCF_000622305.1 Nannospalax galili | reverse complement strand
TCTCATGTTAGTTCTCATATCTGATAATCCAACGAACAACAGAACCAGTTCAAAAACTTAAGAACTGCATTAAGATGACTTAAGAATAACTCAAGAGTATCATATAATTTATGCATCATGATACTTATTTTCCTTCTAGTCTTAACTTATGCTAACTAGCCTTAAAAGGTCAAACGATTCTCTGATGAAAACCATTACTCTGAAAGAGCAACTGAGTTATAATAATGAAAAACAAATACTTAAAAGAAGAAT
>NW_008403759.1:0-252 GCF_000622305.1 Nannospalax galili | reverse complement strand
ACAAATGACCACAATAAACACAGCTGATTCTTTGTTGGATAACAGTAACTCATATGATGGCTTATATTCAGAGTCTGCTTTACTGCTTCACTCCTGGGTACCTGGGTATTTAACCACTGCCAAGCTCCAAACCACTGGGTAAATCGAGAACTAACCTGCCAGAACTGGGATGCCCACAAAATGCCAATTCTGGGTCTTCCTGCATTTGGGTCTTTCAGTTCATCTTATCTAAGACTAACTTTTAGCAAAAAA
>NW_008403758.1:0-252 GCF_000622305.1 Nannospalax galili | reverse complement strand
GAGGCGCTACTGGCATCTAGTGGGTAGAAGCCAGGGATGCTGGTAAACACTGAATGCACAGGATGGCCGCCATGAAACCAAGATTTGTCAGGGTCAAAATGCTGATGTTCAATTGACAGAGGCAAAGAACGCTGCAGTAGACATGAAGCTGAAGCTCACCTGGGATAATGTAAACATAATTGACTGTTGATTTCCGTTTTTCTCAATTTACTTATTGTGTATTCCATACCTGTCTACTCTGAACAATAAAAA
>NW_008403757.1:0-252 GCF_000622305.1 Nannospalax galili | reverse complement strand
TACCTAGAGTGGAATGGAGCAAAGTAAATCATTGTCTGTGTGGGTGTTCTCCCTTAGCATTTGAAGTTCATTCAAGGTGGGAGGAGGTTCCTAGAATCTCAGGAAGTGATAATTGGCTTTCTGTACTTTCAAGTCTGGGCCTGCAACACTGGCAACTCTTCTCCTTGTATGCATTTTAATTTTCTTGTTGCTGTGGCCAAATACCCAACAAGAAGTGACCTATGGTAAGTAAGATGGTTAATCATTGTCAAC
>NW_008403756.1:0-252 GCF_000622305.1 Nannospalax galili | reverse complement strand
GACATGCAGATGGTCGTGTCAACTGCCATCTCTGATGTACACATGGTCGTGTCTCCTGCCCCCTCTGACTTGCTGATGGTCATGTCACTTGCCCCCTCTGAAGTGTAGATCGTGTCACCTGTCCTCTCTGATGTGTACATGGTCTTGTTACCTGCACTCTCTCACGTGCACCTTGCCGTGTCACCGGCCCTCTTAGTCTTTCACATGGTCGTGTCACCTGCCCACTTTGACGTGCAGATGGTAGTGTCAGCT
>NW_008403755.1:0-252 GCF_000622305.1 Nannospalax galili | reverse complement strand
ATTTGAGTCTGTAGGGTTCATTCTGATTCAAACCACAACAGTGGCCCAAGAATTGTCCTTCAAATGGAGAATAGGTAAGTTAATAATACTTAATAAGAGTTAATAATAGTTTGAAGGTAAGTTCATGGTAATACTCCAAAATCCCAAGTTCTTCACCTATAAGTAGTGGGCCAAAGGCTCAAATCAGAATGACATTAAACATCAAATAACATAGAGCATGTTGTATCATATGGTGCACATTTCAGTATAGCT
>NW_008403754.1:0-252 GCF_000622305.1 Nannospalax galili | reverse complement strand
CCATTTTTTGTCTATCTCTTTTCAGCCATGCTTTCTCTAACACTCTGAGCTACCCCAACATCTTGGGCTCTTTACTTCTTCTCTAAAGCTCTCTGCCTTGCAGCTCCTTGTCTACGACATGTGTGACCTCCCCGCGGGCCCTAAGCCGTCACAGTGGGCCCTAATCCATTACGGCATTACGACTTTTTCTCCTCTCCATTCACATATGGGCAGCTGCTGAGATTTAGACCTTGTCTCCCCTGAGGACTTTTC
>NW_008403753.1:0-252 GCF_000622305.1 Nannospalax galili | reverse complement strand
TCCTCTGGAAGAGCAGCAAGTGCTCTTAATTGCTGAGCCATCTCTCCAGCCTAGTGAAAAAAGCACTATTTGAATTATTATTTGGGTTTAGAAACAAGATTTCTAAACTCTGGCAACTGCTATTCTTTTTAGGTGTGTGGGGGGATGAAACTGTCTTGTGATCTGTAGTTTGGCAATGCCTATATTCTCTATCCATTAGATGCCAGCAATATTTTCCACTTACAACCAAAATGTCTTTTGACTTTGCCAAGT
>NW_008403752.1:0-252 GCF_000622305.1 Nannospalax galili | reverse complement strand
AAAATCTGCAAATGGCTCATCGGGCCCCTGCTTAACAGAAGTGAGAGAAGTCCCCAGATCCCCTTTAACTGGAAGCTTCCTCCATGCCCTTAGAGCAGCAGCTCAAATTTGTGCCAAAAGGCGTGTATCATAATGCATCTGTTGGTCATTGGACTCATATTCACCTCCACCTATCAACATATCAAAACCCCATTCATTTCAACATTGTTGATTCCTCTTAGCTGTCTCCTTACAATTGTCATAATATTCTGA
>NW_008403751.1:0-252 GCF_000622305.1 Nannospalax galili | reverse complement strand
TGTTGGCAAGAAACCATCTGTGAGCAATTTCCTATACAAAGTCCTTGAGAATAAGGACACATGCTCCTGCCTGGTAACCAGCTGTCTAGATCCTGTGTGCCCAGGGAGAATGAAGCATGTTACATTTGCCACTGGCTTCATAAATCTTTTTAAACATCCTGGATCCCAGAATTCCTTTGTTTCTGGTCCTTTCTCAGTCTCCACACATACACCCATACCTGTGTTACCTATGGCATTGTTAGTTGAATAAGC
>NW_008403750.1:0-252 GCF_000622305.1 Nannospalax galili | reverse complement strand
CAAGGCACATGGTACACACAGGTGCACCTATGCATAAACCACGGGGGTGGGGGTGGGGAGCAAATTCTTAGTCTGAAAGATGAGTAAACGTTAAATGTTTGGCAGAATAAGTTAAAAACAAGCAAAATTCCCAAATCTGACCACAATGTAGTAAGTTTAGAAGAGTGAAGAGAAGGTTTAAAAAACTTACCCAATAGAAAAATAAGATAAAAAATATTTAAAAACCAGATTAATCACGGCATAATAAGAATT
>NW_008403749.1:0-252 GCF_000622305.1 Nannospalax galili | reverse complement strand
ATTCATTCTACTGGTTCTGTTTCTTTGGAGAACCCTGACTAATACAGGAAGTCAAATTGTAACATTGGGATGGCACATTGCAGCAATATAATGGAACATGGCGTGATGGTGTTTGAACCATGGAGCATTCGAATGTCATATTGAAGCACTTTGATGTCACAATGGAACATTTTGAAGTCATAATGCAACATTGCAAAAGCACCACGGAGCATTGTGATGTCACTATGGAACATTCTGAAGTCATATTCAAAC
>NW_008403748.1:0-252 GCF_000622305.1 Nannospalax galili | reverse complement strand
CAGAGGGACTGCACCACTTTTTACATATTTGCCCACCCATGGAGAACATGTGGGTTGATTCCACTGCTTGACTGTTGGATATTCTTTGCAACTTTATCCCATGCGCATATTTGTGTAACAGCTATCACAATCAATTTAGAACGTTCTTGTCACCATGAAACTGTAAATGTGATGTACATGTCAATCTCATGTATGAAGGGGAATTTCCTAATTAATTAATGCCAGAAGGTGACTCAAGTATTATCAAGGTTC
>NW_008403747.1:0-252 GCF_000622305.1 Nannospalax galili | reverse complement strand
TGGTGTCAGCATGCACAAGACCCATGCAAACTCAATCAGACAAAAACCAGCGTAGAACAGGGGAAATGGGCAGGAGGCCCCAACCTCAACTGAGGAACCATTGGCAGCTGATCACTGCTGGGTGAGGGAAAAGTTATCTTGTTTAAGGGAGTGATGCTAGATAGGCTGAACCAGCTCCAGTGGATGAACTCGCACCAAGGTACACCTGGGTACACACACTTGACTCAATAGGCCTTAACGTATATGACAGAA
>NW_008403746.1:0-252 GCF_000622305.1 Nannospalax galili | reverse complement strand
TTTTTAGTTTATGAGTGTTTTACCTGCATGTATGTACATGTACAATGCATGTACAATGCCTACAGAGGCCAAAAGAGTGCGGCAATCTGATCCAATGGAACTGTACTTACAGACAGTTATTAAACCACCACGTGGTGCCGGGAATTGAACCCGAGTCTTCTGAAAGAATCAAGTGTTCTTAACCATGAGCCGTCTCTCCAGCCCCATTAAACAAATTTTAAAAAGAATTATGGGCCGGGCGTGGTAGTGCAC
>NW_008403745.1:0-252 GCF_000622305.1 Nannospalax galili | reverse complement strand
GGAGGGCACTGCAAGGTCTGGGAACATTCTGTACTTTCCACGGCAAAAGTGTGGGAGGGCAGAGCCAGGTGGTGGGACAGCATGTGGACGATGGTTTGGGATTTGGACAGGATAGAATTCACGGAGGCACAAAGTCCCTGTAATCCCATCAGTGGATGAAGCGTCAGGCTATGAGGAGAAGTCAGGGCCCCGTGTACAGTACAGCATTTCATCAGGAACCCAAGGTGGAGCGGGCTCTGCACTGCTCAGATC
>NW_008403744.1:0-252 GCF_000622305.1 Nannospalax galili | reverse complement strand
TGTGTTTTTGTGCCCGTGCCCATGCATGCAGAGGCCAGAGCAAGATGTCAGGTGTCTTCCTCTGGTACACTCAGCCTTACTCCCTTGACAGGGTCTCTCACTGAACTGGAAGCTTGCCATGTTGGCTAGACTGGCCGGCCAGTGAGCTCTTGGGATCAGCCTGCCTCCAAGGCTGAGGGCACAGATACAGGCAGCCATGCTGGGCTTTTTCTGCATGTTCTGGGGATTTGAACTTGGGTCCTCATGCTTGCA
>NW_008403743.1:0-252 GCF_000622305.1 Nannospalax galili | reverse complement strand
CTAGCCTGGAACTCACTGTGCTAGCCTGGAACTCACTATGTAGAGCTGGCTGGCCTTGATCTCACATATCTGCCTGCCTTTGCCTCCCGAGTGCTGGGATTAAAGGCATGTGGTACCATGCCTGAATGCACGCTTTTTACCTTACTGTAAGATTGATCTTGCAGTAAATATATAGTTTGTTGGATACCCACAGAAAGCCATATCAGTTGCCTATGTTTTTGTTTGTCATGTTGCAGATTTTCTGGTCTGATT
>NW_008403742.1:0-252 GCF_000622305.1 Nannospalax galili | reverse complement strand
TGCACGTGAAAGAGAGCAGGTGACATGACCATGTGCACGTCAGAGGGGGCATGAGACACGAGAATATGCACATCAGAGGTGGCAGGTGACACAACCATCTGCTCGTCAGAGGGGCAGGTGATACACCCATCTTTAGGGCAGAGAGGGAGTTGACACGACCATGTGTATGTCAGAGAGGGCAGGTGACAGGACCATGTGCAGGTCAGAGAGGGCAGGTGACACAACCATGTGCATGTCAGAGAGGGCAGGTGA
>NW_008403741.1:0-252 GCF_000622305.1 Nannospalax galili | reverse complement strand
GAAACACATAGATTATCAAATGTCTATAAACTAGTTTTGGGGCTTTTCTTTCTGTGGTCCTGGGGACCAAAGCAGACCTCCCACAAACGCTGGGCAAGCACTCTACCATTGAGTACATCCCAGTCCCTTGAGTTTATCTGTAAGGTGGAATGAAGTAAATAATAGAAACTACAGAAATTTCTATGAGATGGTGAGAGGAAAGTAGAGAATTGCTTTTCTGTGGGACTAAAGTATAAAATCACTCATTTATAG
>NW_008403740.1:0-252 GCF_000622305.1 Nannospalax galili | reverse complement strand
ATTGGGAGATTGTGATAGCACATGGGGCCACAGTGTTGGCTCATTCAAGCAGTGTGATATCACCCTGGAGCACTGTGATTACACATTGGAGTGTTGTGATATCACAGTGGGTATTGAGAGGGGACATTGAGGACCATGTTTGCCTATTGAGCATGGTAACAACACAATGGATCATTGTAAAGACAAAATGGTGCATTGTGATGACACAATGTGCATTGTTATGGCACATCAGAAAATTGTGAAGTTATATTG
>NW_008403739.1:0-252 GCF_000622305.1 Nannospalax galili | reverse complement strand
ATCCTGAGTAAGGTAAACCAGACCCAGAAAGACAAAAATCACATCTCTCTCCCAAATAGATGCTACCTTTGAATCTTTAGGTGTGTGTTTCAATTGGAAAATCCATAGAAACAAGTAAGGGGTCACGGGGGTGGGGGGCACTTCATGGGTGGGGAGAAGGAACCCAGTGATATAAAGGAGGAAAGGATAATAATGGAATAGGAAGAGTTAAATGGGGTGGAGAATGGGAGGGATAACTAACACTAAAGGCAT
>NW_008403738.1:0-252 GCF_000622305.1 Nannospalax galili | reverse complement strand
ATACCTACATTACCTGGAGAATGTAAAGATTTCTGGAAAAGAAAACAATTAACACCCACCATTCCAGAAGGCCCAGGGCCACGTCAACATGCTGGAACACTTTCCTATCACCTTTTCTGGCCAACCATCTGGCTTCTGGCTGGAAGAATCGTTTACTAGGTGTCGCCCGAGTTCTCTTAGGGTCCTCACTCCTGGCGCTATTAGACAAACCATACAACACATCTTTATCTGAATTTTTCATAGTTTATATCC
>NW_008403737.1:0-252 GCF_000622305.1 Nannospalax galili | reverse complement strand
ATATTGGAGCATTGTAGTTTCACATTGGAAGATTGTAAAGTCATATTGTAACATAGTGATAACAACAAGGAGCATTGTGATGTAACAATGGAACATTGTGTCGTCATATTATAACATTTTGATGCAACGTTGGAGCAAATTAATGGTGCATGGGGGCATAGTGTTGGCACTTTGGAGCATTGTAATGTAACAATGAAACATTGTGAAGACACATTGTAATATTTTGATGGAACATAGAATCAAATAAAGGAA
>NW_008403736.1:0-252 GCF_000622305.1 Nannospalax galili | reverse complement strand
TGTGACATCACAATGATCCAATGTGACATCACAATGATCCAATGTGACATCGCAATGCTCCAGTGTGCCAACACTATCTCCCCATGTGCAAATATATTCCTCCAATATGCAATTACAGTGTTACAATATGACTTCTAAATGATCCACTCTGACACAACAATGCTCCAATGTGACTCACAGTGCTCCAATATTCCAACATTGTCTCCCCATGTGCCATTATATTGCTCCAATGTGACATCACAATGTAAAAAT
>NW_008403735.1:0-252 GCF_000622305.1 Nannospalax galili | reverse complement strand
TTTTCTATTATAGTTATTTAAAAGGTAAATTGGACTGCTACATATGTAAAGATGGTTTATAAATTTGGTGGGATTTTTGGGGTTTTTTTGTTGTTTGTTTGTTTATTGACAGGGTCTCCCTAGTCCCAGTCCACTTGGGAGTCACTCTGTAGACCAGGCTGGCCTCAATCTGGCAGAGATTCACCTGGCTCTGCCTCCCAAGGACTGGGATTAAAGGTGCACATCACCACCCCCAGCCTTTAATTTTTAAAA
>NW_008403734.1:0-252 GCF_000622305.1 Nannospalax galili | reverse complement strand
GAGGCATTATTCACCATAACCAAGATATGAAATCAACCTGAGTTTTCACCTATGAATGGATGGGCACATATTCATACTACAGCATGGCCAAGAAACAAATAGGGAGGAAACTCTGTCATTTACAATAATGTGATGAACATGATGAACCCCGAAGGCACTATGGTGAATGAAATAAGCCACACATAGAAAGAAACGCCACTGATTTCTGTTTTACTTTTCTGTAATTGTGTCCTCTCCAGAATACTACAGAGA
>NW_008403733.1:0-252 GCF_000622305.1 Nannospalax galili | reverse complement strand
GCCTGGGTCCTGTCCCATTCCTTGTCTTGGTGCCCCAGATACCTGGGGAACAACCACTGATTCCTGATCTTGTGCATCCAGACCAACCCAGTTCCTTCTCAGGTCCCCAGGAGCACTGTTTCTGGGCCTGATCCCACCCTCAACTCCCTCTGCTTCCCTGGGCCTGCACAACCCTCCAGCCTCTTTCCTGGACGCCAGGGCTGGCCTTTCCTCTTCCTGATCCTTTGCATCCAGACCAACCCAACTCCTCAG
>NW_008403732.1:0-252 GCF_000622305.1 Nannospalax galili | reverse complement strand
TTGCTTCATAGGATCCTGAGGCTTCAGGGTAAGGGCAACGTGGACAGTGCCGAGGCCCATGATGGTAATAGCGTTGAAATTCTCACTCTCAGCAGCTAAGGGCATATGGGAGGTGCTCGGGCCCTCCCCCAGGGCTCCCCGCAAGGAGATGCTATGGCGCTCATCGCAGGGAAGCAGCATGCAGGTGCCAGGCCCCTCAGCAGCACGGGGCTGCATCGATCTCCTACCCTCAGCAGAGATGCTTGCCCTCTC
>NW_008403731.1:0-251 GCF_000622305.1 Nannospalax galili | reverse complement strand
TTCTGACGTGCAGATGGTCGTGTAACCTGCCACCTCTGACGTGCAGATAATATTGTCTCCTGCCCCCTATGACGAGAAGTTTGTGTCACTTGCCCCTCAGCCATGCAGATAGTCGTGTCACTTACCCCTCTTTGTCGTACAGGTGGTCAAGTCACCTGCTCCCTCTGACGTGCAGATGGTCGTGTCCCTGCTCCCTTTGACCTGCACATGGTCGTGTCACCTGCCCCCTCTGACGTGCTAATGGTCTTCTC
>NW_008403730.1:0-252 GCF_000622305.1 Nannospalax galili | reverse complement strand
CTAGCTGGCACCAGGTAAAAGCTCTATGTCCTGCTTCTCCTCTAATTATGCCCTAAACCTCTACATGTAACCACCAAAACCCACCTGACTGCCAGTTCCTTGTATTGTATAAAAACTTACTGAATTTTTCAGTAAAGTTGGCTTACTGCAAAGAGACTGAAGTCCCAGGGCCAGGCCCTGAGCCTCCGACCTCATGTCCCAGAGCAAGGCCCCCTCTAGGGTGACCCCCACAGCAGGTAATAATGCAGCGTC
>NW_008403729.1:0-252 GCF_000622305.1 Nannospalax galili | reverse complement strand
GCAGCTTCCTGAATATGTTATGTTACATTAGGTTTGTTTGCATCATGTGGTCATTTAGACAGAAAGCAAAGATCTCCCCATTAACAACACATTCATGAAACTAAACTTGATTGATGCACCTTTGCCTCTGTGGTGAACAGAAAAAATTCTAGCCCTTGTGAACTCTGTCTACACGGAAGTTGCAAAACTCAAAATCACCTCCTGGTGGTTAAAATGCACATTTCAACCTCTACCCCAGATCTGCTGGAAAAA
>NW_008403728.1:0-252 GCF_000622305.1 Nannospalax galili | reverse complement strand
ATTATTAATTCAAGCTCAAAATACCATTGATATATTGATAAACTAAGATGTGGAGAGGACACCTCATTCAAACCTCTGCCTCCAAAGGTTCCAGGATCATTGGGGAAGAGGAGGTGTAAAGATTGTAAGAGCCAGAGCTGTGGTGGACAACCACAAGGAAATCGCCTTCCAGATAGCTGGTCGGTTACTAATATGAATGCGCAGCAATGGTGACAGCATGCACAAGTCCTATGCAAGCTCAAAACAGACAAA
>NW_008403727.1:0-252 GCF_000622305.1 Nannospalax galili | reverse complement strand
AGCAGCCAGTGCTCTTAACTGCTGAGCCATCTCTCCAGCCCCTCTTTTCTTCTTTTTAAAAAATATTTATTTATTCATTTATTTTATGTGTATGAGTATATTGCCGCATGTGTGTGAGTGCGCCCGTATCGTGCAATGCCGCAGAAGTAAGAAGGGGGCTTCGGATTCCCCTGAAACCGGAGTTAAGGATGGTTCGTAGCCGCCATGTGGGTGCTGGGAATAGGACCTGGGTCCTCTGCAAGAGCAGTCAGT
>NW_008403726.1:0-252 GCF_000622305.1 Nannospalax galili | reverse complement strand
GAATCCCAGCTCTATATGAGGAACTGTTGACAACTGATAGCTACTAGAATAAGAAGAGTCAATTTTCATAAAGGGTGTGATCAGGCTCCAGCAGATGGACCCACACCAATAATATTTGGTGAATACAAATCAGACCCAATAGGCCTTAAAAAAATAGAGAACGTGAAATGGGGGTGTAGGAATGTGGGGATAGATCTGAGAGGAGATGGGGAGGGATTTGAATATGGTCAAAATGCACTATGAAATTCTCAA
>NW_008403725.1:0-252 GCF_000622305.1 Nannospalax galili | reverse complement strand
CCCCCCCCCCACCAAGCTAGAGGTAGGACTTCATGGCTACCTACCTGTCTCCATGCTCGTATTTTGTCTGGCTTGAGACTGAGATGGTTTTGTACATGCTGCCGTAATTGCTATGAGCCAGTATGTGCAACTGCCCTGCTGTTTTTTTCTTTATGTTGTTGTTGTTTGTTTGTTTTGTTTTGTTTTTTGTTTTGGTCTTTTTTATTTTATTTTATTTTTTAATTAAAAGAAGCATTTCATTACAACAGCATT
>NW_008403724.1:0-252 GCF_000622305.1 Nannospalax galili | reverse complement strand
TTTCAATATACTACTATGGTGATCACGAGGTGCTCATGCACTCTCCTCGTGGTTAGCCAGCCTCCAATCACCTATACTTCCTCTTATCTTTGTCCACAGCCCTATTGCTTAGCTCCTCCTTCCACTGAGGTGATCAGTGCCATTTTGAACACAGTATCCCTACAGGGTGGCACCACCCACAATGGGCTGGGTCCTCCCACTTCACTCAATAATCAAGAAGGTGCCCCATGGACATGGCCACAGGCCAGTCCA
>NW_008403723.1:0-252 GCF_000622305.1 Nannospalax galili | reverse complement strand
TCTGACGTGCACATGGTCGTATTACCTGCCCACTCTGACGTGCAGATGGTAATGTCACCTGCCCCATCTGACATGCAGATGGTTATGTCACCTCCCCTCTGACTTGCAGATGGTCCTGTGACCTGCCCTTTTATTTGTGCACATGCTGGTGTCACCTACCCTCTTTGAAGTGCACATGGTCCTGTCACCTGAACCCTCTGACCTGCAGAAGGTCATGTCACCTGCACTCTCTCATGTGCACATGGTCGTATC
>NW_008403722.1:0-252 GCF_000622305.1 Nannospalax galili | reverse complement strand
ACACTTTCAGTATAGTAGCAGGTTATAAAATCAATCTACAAAAACCAGTAGTCTTTCTATATATGAATAACAAGCAATTGCAGAAAGAGTACAGGGAAATGCTCCAATTCACAATAGCTGCACAAAAAATAAGATATCTTGGAATATATCTGACCAAAGACACCAAAGAACTCTATAATGAAAATTTTACATCATTAAAGGGATTGAGTAAGACACCAGGAGATGGAAGGACCTCCCATGCTCATGGATTGG
>NW_008403721.1:0-252 GCF_000622305.1 Nannospalax galili | reverse complement strand
GAGAGGAAGTGCCAGGCCTAAGCACAGGCTGCACTAGGGAGCACAGTTTCCGCCTGGACAGTGCACCCTGTGCTTCCTCAAAAGAGCCAACCTATAATCTACCCGGATGAGGGGATCAATCAGGGAGCGACACACCAGCTTATGAGACACTGGGGGCAGGGAGAGAGAAATATAAGGCCTGCCCTTCCCAGCAATAAACATGTCTGCAGCACCTTGCCTAGTGCCTGCTTCCACCTGACTCCCGGTGTCTGT
>NW_008403720.1:0-252 GCF_000622305.1 Nannospalax galili | reverse complement strand
TCCAAGTGGTAGGTATCAGAGACTAACACACATTCCACAAGGATGCTGTGGTCCACGTGTCATTGATTGAACACATCACAGAACAGCAACTAAGAAATCATCGTGCCTGGGAGTGTCCAATCCTGCTGCCACAGAAGAAAGGCTTTCCTCTCAGTTTGTAGCTGCACAGACTTCACTCTGATGTGCATTTCATAACATCAATACTATTGTTCTCCATGTGAATTTTTCAGCTTTCCATGGACTGATAAAATT
>NW_008403719.1:0-252 GCF_000622305.1 Nannospalax galili | reverse complement strand
ATCATAAGGCTTCTTGAAAGAGTCAAGAGAAAACAAGTAACAATTAGAGCAAAGAACCCCAGGACTGCATGGTGGGAACAATTCAGCCAGCTGTTTTGAGAATGCAGGACCAAGAAGCCAGCAGCGAAGAAGCACAGGCAGCCTCTAGGACCCGGCAAAGGCAAAGAAGGATGGATTCCTCTCTCAGTCTTCAGAGGGAAGACAGAACTCTGAATACACCTTGAGTTCAGACAGTGAGATCCATCTTGGACT
>NW_008403718.1:0-252 GCF_000622305.1 Nannospalax galili | reverse complement strand
AGAAAACCCAAGCCAAAATGAAGACGGAATAAAAAACTCAATAAATCAATTTCAAATAACAAGAGAAAACCTAACAGACAGATTGAATTAATGTAAAACAGAATATCAAGACAGGGCAACAAAGTTGAAGACTGGAACACTTCAAGCAAAGACTTAACATTTTTTAATAATGGGAATGGAATACAGATGAAATAGGGAACACCACGAAAAGAACAAATCTACTCATTATTCACATACAGGAAGAAAAAGAAT
>NW_008403717.1:0-252 GCF_000622305.1 Nannospalax galili | reverse complement strand
TAGGTAAAAAGTAGCCATATGATGAATAGGGTTGATCAGGAGAAAGCAGAGCTTATTAGCAAAGGAACACATGGGACAGATTCCCTTCCGGGCTGGGAAAATGTCTGCCTGGGTGGTGAGCTGGGGTCTTTTTAAAGGGGGAGTCTTCTGCTTCCTGCAGAAGGCAGGAAGATGTATTATTTTTTAAAGTTGGGCAGGGGGAGTGGGAGAGTGGGACTGTTAAAACCTGTTCTCTTTAGAAATCAAAGGGGA
>NW_008403716.1:0-252 GCF_000622305.1 Nannospalax galili | reverse complement strand
TCTTTCTGTACATTTTCCAGAAAAGATTCCTTATCTTTCTATGAATGAAACGTGTTTGTGTTTTTAAATTTCTAATGATTTTCTAAAACCAGAAACATAAATACACATACTCAAATATTGTTCATTAAGTTTTGAAAATTTGCACAAAGAACTCCAAATGAAAGAGAGATTGCTCCATAAATGTTTACTGAATACTTGCTGTGGATGATATTCCCTACAAGACACCATTAAGGAGTTTATGAAAGAAAATAA
>NW_008403715.1:0-252 GCF_000622305.1 Nannospalax galili | reverse complement strand
GGCACTAATCCCATTGTGAGGGTCCCACCCTCAAGATCTCATCTAAAGCTATCCACCTCTCCAAGGCCCACCTCCAACTGTCATCACTTCGGGAATTCGGGCTTCAACGTATGATTTGGGGAGGATATATTTGGTTCATAAAAGCCCTTAAATATGAGCCCTGAATCGCTCTTCTGCATCCTTTCCCGTGATTTCTTGCTTTCATTGTTCTGTTCCTTGCAGTGACAGGAATGCTAGGAGCATCCTGCCCTT
>NW_008403714.1:0-252 GCF_000622305.1 Nannospalax galili | reverse complement strand
TATATGCTTCTTGTATTTGTATGGGCATGTCTTTCCTTAATTTTGGGAAATATATTTCTACAATCCTGTTGAAGATTGTAGATTGTTGTCCATACCATTATCTTGAGATTCTTCTCCTTCCTGTATGCGTATGATTCATAAGTTTGGTGTTTTTGTGGTTTCACACAATTCTTGCAGATTCCATTCTTGTGTTTTTTTAAATTTTTCATAATCTTTTCTTGAGTGGTCTAATACATCCACTTTATCTTCCAG
>NW_008403713.1:0-252 GCF_000622305.1 Nannospalax galili | reverse complement strand
CAGAAACCACAGTGTGATGACAGCCAAATAACATTTCATATGGTGCTCTGTACCAGTCATAGTCTCTTAGCAAGTCTGCTTCTCATTTTATTTCCTATTTCCCCCAGAATTTAACTCAACACAGTTTAATCATTACATTGGTATCAGGAGTATTTATTTGCAATAGCATCATCCATCCACGATGGCAACGAACTGATTCTTTCTGGAACAGAAAAGAAGAGGGTGCTGGAAAGTCTCTTTTACCCTTTACTA
>NW_008403712.1:0-252 GCF_000622305.1 Nannospalax galili | reverse complement strand
GCAATCCTGCCTCCACCCCTATCAAGCGCCTGGATCATAGGTAAGAGGCCACACCTGGCTTTTACCTATGGGTTTGGAGGACCTGAGCTCAGGTCCTCATGCTTTCACCACAAGACCTATGGCCCACTAAATGATCTCCCCAGCCCTTAATAACATCTTTAGCAACATTAGATATTTTATTTTGTTCTTTTTTAATATTTATTTATTTTTATATTATGTGTATGAGTGTATTGCCTGCATGTATGTGAGTGC
>NW_008403711.1:0-252 GCF_000622305.1 Nannospalax galili | reverse complement strand
TACAATCCTACTGCTGAAGACATAACATTTTTGGTCACAGGACATGGGGGACTCAAGCTGGTACTGATCAGGAGTCTTGCTTCCAGTTGGCTAGCTTTCATAGCACTGAGGAAAAGCCATCAGCAATCTTACCCAGCTGAGCACCCTGTGAACTGCAATAATGACTGGCCTTGCAAGATACCTCACAGGCACGAGTCTTACGGGGGCAGCCAATCACAGAGGGAAGTACATTCCTGGTGCTGTAAACCTGGC
>NW_008403710.1:0-252 GCF_000622305.1 Nannospalax galili | reverse complement strand
CCCTTCCTTCTCTGGAATAGTTCCTTTCCTGCTTTTATACCACTTATACATGCTTGTGTATGTATCTATATTTCTATCTGTCTCTATCTATATTTATCTATATATCTGTTACAGCATCGATTATACAATTCACATAGAGCCCATATCAGAGGATAGAGGGCACATTTCTGACCACATGACTGTAGCTCTCCATCTACTACCTCATTACATAAATGTAGATAGGTAGATAGTTCTACATGTGTGAGAAAATGT
>NW_008403709.1:0-252 GCF_000622305.1 Nannospalax galili | reverse complement strand
CCCCAGGTCTCATGCAGGCCAAGCAAGCTCTGTGTCAAGTGAGTCACACCCCAAACCCACTACCATGGACTTTTTAGCAGCAGACTGACACCCCAGCCCCAGGTCTCAGCAATTTGCAAGCTGTGCCTGTGTGAGGGCCTAAGATGAATCTTTTGCAAGACTCTCCGAAGGGAAGACTGAGGGCAACATTCAAGGCACTGAAGGAGAAGAGGAAGGAACAGAGACTTTGAGACAGCCCATGAGACTTGGTGT
>NW_008403708.1:0-252 GCF_000622305.1 Nannospalax galili | reverse complement strand
AAAGAATGTTAGAACCAGAAGAGGGTGAGTGTGGAACACTGCCTTTGGACATGACGTGGTCTCTGCAGATTGGAATCTGCACCAGCTGTGGTTACCTGTACAAGATCTGACCAAGATTTGTCTACTTAATACCAAGTTATGGAAAGGATTAGAGCCTCTGAGATTCCAAACCTTCCATGTTGTTGGGGCACCGAGAGATGTTTTCTTCAGTAGGGAAACCTACTGAAGTTGCTCAGGTTCCTGTAAAAAAAA
>NW_008403707.1:0-252 GCF_000622305.1 Nannospalax galili | reverse complement strand
TTGCTCCACTCTGCCATCACAGTGTTACAATATGAATTCATAATGGTCAATCGTGACATCACAATTGTCCAATGTGCCAACGTTATCGCCCCTTGTGCAGTTATATTGGTTCTATGTGCCCTCACAGTGTTAGAAAACGAGTTCACAATGTTCCAAAGTGACATCACAATAGTCCAGTGTGATATAACAATGCTCCAATGTTAGAAAACTATCGCCCCATGTGACTTTATATTACTCCAATGTGCCATCACA
>NW_008403706.1:0-252 GCF_000622305.1 Nannospalax galili | reverse complement strand
TGTGTGCCACCAAGCCCTGCCTTTTATTTATTTTTAAAATATCAGCTTTGTAATATTTTATTTTTATTTTTGTTGTACTGGGGTTTGAATTCAGATCCTTACAAGTGCCTGACCACTGAACTAAATCTTCAGGCTTCTACTGCTTTTCTAAAAGAGATTTATTTTTATTTATGAGTATCTGTGTGTATGGCACATGCATGCGGCTGCCTACAGTAGCCAGAAGAGGACGTCAGATTCCTTGGAGCAGGAGTA
>NW_008403705.1:0-252 GCF_000622305.1 Nannospalax galili | reverse complement strand
TTGCTAACTGAGCTTGGGGTGAAAGTTTATTTACAGACAAGTGGGCACCCCCCCCATTCACAGCTGATACTGAAAGTCCACACCCAGACATAAATCCTATGGTTCTAGACAGTCTTACAAAATGGCAAGGGGCCAGCCTGGTGGTTTTCCCAGCTTTTATACTCTTAGCCTCTCCCCTGCAAGCAGGTATAGTCAACCGATAGGCTGGAAGAGGGAAGGGGGTGGCTTCTTTGCAGAGCGTGGGAAGGAGGC
>NW_008403704.1:0-252 GCF_000622305.1 Nannospalax galili | reverse complement strand
CCCCTGAAATGGGGCTCAGAACATGAAGACAGGAGACTCTCTGAGCCAAGGATTCATGGATCTCCTGGTGTCCATCTTGTGTGTCTTGCAGCATCAGGAAGTGCAGAGGTGATGGATACCATCTTGCTTTATACTTCTTTCTCTTTCAGAATTTTCCATCTTTGAGTAGCAAATGATACAGGAGTGAATAGTAAGTGATAATAGGGCAGTGTGACAATATCATCTATCAAAGCACTTTGATGCCAGTTAGGT
>NW_008403703.1:0-252 GCF_000622305.1 Nannospalax galili | reverse complement strand
GACCTGCACTCCACCCCCAGAACCCACAGAAAGCCAGAAGTAGTAGCAGGCGTCTGTAAACCCGTAGCTGGTACAGTGTGAGATGGAGGCTGAGACAGGAGAAGCCTTTGAATCTAGCTTGGTATACACAGCCTGGAACAGGAAGCCTTGCCCCAAGAAAGGTGGAAGGTGAGAATCAACAGTCAACATCCAAGGTTGTCCTCTGTGGCACACTCACGCCAATTAATAGGTACACACACACACACACACACA
>NW_008403702.1:0-252 GCF_000622305.1 Nannospalax galili | reverse complement strand
CAAGAGCAGTCAGTGCTCTTAACCACTGAGCCATCTCTCTAGCCCCACCTTCTTTTATTCTTGATCAGTTTTCTTTCTTTAATTTGTTTTTTACCCAGTGGATTAGTTATCAGTCTATTTAATAGCTAAATGTTGAGATATTTTCTTGTTTTATTATTATGTAATACCCATTTAATTCCATTCTGTTCAGAGAAACATGCTGAATGATTTTAAACCTTTTGCTTTATGGCTCAACAAGGATATATATATATA
>NW_008403701.1:0-252 GCF_000622305.1 Nannospalax galili | reverse complement strand
AACAGTGGAATATTGTATATGCTATTAATATAGCCAAGTCTATCCTAGAACTCACTAACATCAATCACTCTACTACATGATAGCATATGGTCCCTGCTCTTGATAGCTTTAGTTATACTGGTAAGGGCAAACAAATGTTACACTACAGTTATGTGATAAATGGAATATATTTGCTGTTGCTACCTAATGAGAACCTGGACAAGAATAAGAGGGCTTCATTGGGGAAATGAAGATAATTCTTTGAGAAATTAC
>NW_008403700.1:0-252 GCF_000622305.1 Nannospalax galili | reverse complement strand
GGAAATTAGTCTGAAAGCCATGCTTAAGATGCTGGGGAAGGACAAGAGGCCAATGTCCCTCGAGCAACATGAGAAGACCGGGATAAATAAAACAGAAGGTCAGAGAAGTGCTAGAAACCAGACCTTGCAGGTTACTTCAATGATTGTTACTCTGATTGACTAGATCTTAGCAGAAAAGTCACAAGATCAGACTTGACTCTGAAATAGTCGTGGTGACTGCTATATTCAGAGAAGACAGCATGCAGAAAAAAA
>NW_008403699.1:0-252 GCF_000622305.1 Nannospalax galili | reverse complement strand
CCTGTTACCTTATCTTTTCTGCCTCCTTTCCTGCTGAACCACATACTTCCCAAGCTAGTGCCCCTCTACTTTCAGGTGTGTGTATGACCTACTGAGTTTAATTAGAATTGCTTGCACAAACTTGGGTGAAGGATGTTATTTACCAGAACACGGGCAACTTTCCAGCGGCTACCAACTGAATGAAAACGTCTGTCCCTTCCACAGCACAATTAAGTGCCTAGCTCTTCAATGATGGTGGAGGTCTTGTGAGCC
>NW_008403698.1:0-252 GCF_000622305.1 Nannospalax galili | reverse complement strand
AGGCAGGCCTCAGACTTCCCTTGAAGAAAAAAAGCAAAAGTTCAAGCTGCCAGCCAAGCGAAGAGGCAGTAGGAGACAGGAAGAGTGTTTGGGGCAGATGGAACAGTTAAGAGTGAAGCCCTGAACGCTAAGAGCAGCTTGGTGCACTTTAGGATCTATAAACAGGACTGAGGAAGGGCAGCTAGAAATTGAGACAGCACAGGCTAGGAAAGCCCTGCTAAGGATCTGGATCTTTATGAAGGAGGTAAGCTG
>NW_008403697.1:0-252 GCF_000622305.1 Nannospalax galili | reverse complement strand
CTCTGGACTACCCACTTGGCTCAGATTCCCCTCTGCTCCCTCGTCTTTTTCCTCAGTCTAGTTTCCTAGAATCCTCACAGCCTCGCCTCATCCCACCTTACTATTGTATTCCTGAGACCTGCCTTCACCCCTGGCTATCTCCACGCAAAATCTGCCTGGTATTTCTGAGACCAGCCTAATTCCTTGCTTGCCCTGCATTTCTGAGACCAGCCTCATTACCTGACTACCTAAGAGTCCTCACTCCTTCCTCTA
>NW_008403696.1:0-252 GCF_000622305.1 Nannospalax galili | reverse complement strand
TCCAGGCTTCCTGCTTTTGTAAGCTGTCACCCATGATGGGATGGGATTTTGGTGATGCAGCTGTGTTTGGGTAATTTCTGCTCCTGTAAGTAATCCCTCACTCATACTCCTGTAAGTAATCCCCCCGAAACTCACTGGTTCAACAAGTTGGACTTTGGTCATATTCTCACTTTGCTCTGTTGTTCTCTATCTGCACTGAGATGTTTCCTTATGTCTCCCAAGGAGCAGTGTCACACAACCCTGTCTCCCCAG
>NW_008403695.1:0-252 GCF_000622305.1 Nannospalax galili | reverse complement strand
TGTACTGTTAGTTAACCTCCCCTTTCTCTCTCTTCTGCCCTAGCCTCCCATCCCCCACCACATTACATATGGCCAATCTATTACTATCTTAAGCTGCGAAGAAGTATCCAGCAAATGCCTTGAACCTGAGGCAATCCTCCTGCCTCATCGTCCTGAGTGTTGTGGTTATGGGTATGAAGTGCTCTCCTGGATTAACACATCTTAACACTCCACAACTCTTGTCTCATTTTTAATATATTCTAAATACTGTTT
>NW_008403694.1:0-252 GCF_000622305.1 Nannospalax galili | reverse complement strand
AAGGGCTGCTGTAGCACCACCCTTTGCAATTCCAGGGTGTTGAAGTGGCAGTTGGGGACCCACAGTTTAAACCTTTAGCCTTGGGCTTGAGGATCTTGAGGCCTTTGGTGAGTAACAGGATTAATCCTCTGGGCTGAGATGGGGGCACCTGGAGTTAATGGCTAACTCTGAGGAGGTGAATGGAGTTTGTTTACATTCCTGGTTGAGTTTGAATCTGTTGAGGAAAAGCTGCTGTCTTCACTGGTGGCAGTT
>NW_008403693.1:0-252 GCF_000622305.1 Nannospalax galili | reverse complement strand
ACACTCTGATGTACATGGAAGTCTCACTGGTGAGAGTTGAGGGGTGCATTAACCCTCTCTACCCCTCATTCCCCTGTATTCCATGAGCCTTGGTTGTAGAAATTTGTTTGAAGATGTGTCAGCTAGTGCTGGACATCTCCCAGATGAATGTTCTCTGTGCCTGACCAGATGTGAAACTCTGCAGTAGCCTCCATCTATTGTAAAAAGAAGCTTCTTTGATGAGTGCTGTATGGCATGCTTGTCACTCTAAGG
>NW_008403692.1:0-252 GCF_000622305.1 Nannospalax galili | reverse complement strand
GCATACTGGAGCATTGTGATGTCACGTTGGAGCATTGTGATGTCACATTGTGGCATTTTGATGTCACATTAGGGGATGGTGAGGGGATACTGAGCATCGTGTTTGCATATTTAGTTTGGTGATGACACAATGGATCACTGTAATGACACAATGGCGCATTGTGATGGCATAAACAACTCTGTGATGGCACACTGCAACATTTTGAAGTCATACTGTAACATTGTGATGGCACACTGGAGCAATATAATGGCA
>NW_008403691.1:0-252 GCF_000622305.1 Nannospalax galili | reverse complement strand
ATCCTTTGCATCCAGACCAACCCAGTTCCTCAGGGCAGTCACCAGAAGCCCTTTGGGCCTCTTCCGGCCCCTATCTCCTTTTGCATCTCTGGGTGGTATGGCCACCAGCTGCCTAGACCAGCATCTTTCCTGGGTCTGGCTCCCAGGCCAGTCCAACCCAGAAATTCCTGAGGCCAAAATCTTCCCTGGAGGGACCCAACTTTAGGAGAAACCCTGAGAGCATCTGATCCTCATCTGACTTGGGCTTCTGTG
>NW_008403690.1:0-252 GCF_000622305.1 Nannospalax galili | reverse complement strand
TCACAGATAAGTGTAACTCTCATCACTCATTTAAGAAGCCTCTTTTTGCAACATATGGAGACCCTTACAAAGTTCTACAGCTGATCAAAATGCAGAGAATAACCGACTGTGTGGTGCCTAGCCCAAATGATATATTTTTAATGCAATCCCCTCCACCTAAGGTTTAGGTAACATAGAAGAGTCAGAGGATCAGGACACCTACCGCTAGTTAATGTATTCTAGACATATTAGGGTAAGTACACTCATGACATC
>NW_008403689.1:0-252 GCF_000622305.1 Nannospalax galili | reverse complement strand
TTGCATATTGCGCATGGTGATGACACAATGGATCATTTTAATGACACAATGATGCCTTGTGATAGCACAGTGAACTTTCTGATGGCACAATGGAACATTGTGAATTCATATTGGAATATTGTGATGTCACATTGGAGCAAGATAATTCCATATTAGGCCATAGTGTTGGTAAATTGGAGTATTGTGATGTCAGCTTGTAGAATTGTGATGTCACATTGGGGGATTGTGAGGGGACATTGAGCACCGTGTTTA
>NW_008403688.1:0-252 GCF_000622305.1 Nannospalax galili | reverse complement strand
TCTGGCTCCTCTTCCTCAATGACCCTGAAGCCTTGGGACACAGGTTTTAAAAATTAGGATGAATGTGTCTCTTAAGTCACACCAGATGCATTTCCATATGCAGGAGATGGTGCTTAACACAGCAGCCCACAATTGTCCGATGTGTGGAGAGCAAGAGACTGAAGAGTGGTTATTCCTGAATAGGACACCTATTTTAAAGCTCTACATTTTACTGTTTAAGGACTCTTAATAAAATTCTTTGTGTCAGCTAAT
>NW_008403687.1:0-252 GCF_000622305.1 Nannospalax galili | reverse complement strand
AAAAAAAAAAAAAATAGCTGAATCCAGAGGCGGCAAGACAGTGCAGCGAGTAGGTGTGTTTGCTGCCAGGCCCGATAGCCTGCATTTAACCCCCAGAACCATGGTAGAGAGGGAGAACCAATCCCCACAGGTTGTTTCCCGATTTCTACAGGCAGGCTGTGGCGTGTGCACACATACAGACACACATATATACACTGTAAATAAAGAAATGAAAAGCTATTTTTTAAAAAAGAAAAGTGAGTCAAAGACTAA
>NW_008403686.1:0-252 GCF_000622305.1 Nannospalax galili | reverse complement strand
CTTCCTGGGTTCAATTTGTTTTACATAATTTTTCATGATAGCATCTAGGCTCCTCCAACATGTTTTAAATCTAGCCTCCGTGGCTTTGTCAGGTTTCCATGCTAGTGTCTCTTCTTGACACAGACGTCCACAGAAAGGCGAGGTGAATGGGCCCATGTTTCAGTACCTCTCCAATGAGGTGCAGCTTCTGATGGTCTGGCATATTGTGTTTCAGACCTCCATTCTTCCTTCCACATGTCCAGAGCATTCGTT
>NW_008403685.1:0-252 GCF_000622305.1 Nannospalax galili | reverse complement strand
CTAGTCAAGGTTTATCTGAGAACATTTGGTTTTTTACCCAAGCTTTAGCTACATAGCACATGGTAATTAAAAGTACCGGACTGGCTAGTGGAACTAACCTTATTGGGTATTTAACAGCCATACTTTAATCTGGTCAGTGGGACTTAAAGGACAGTTTTTGCCCCTTGCTTTCCAAGGTCGACTAAGTTCCAGGGGACTAGAGAACATCTCTCAAAATGTCCTGTAACTGTGGTAAGTCATCTGTCCTCTTGT
>NW_008403684.1:0-252 GCF_000622305.1 Nannospalax galili | reverse complement strand
CCCAAACACTCTGCTCTTACCCCCGGGGGCTGATCCCTGGAAAACATGCCCCAGGTGTGCCAGTTCAAGTCTCTCTTGAAGGTCGTGTGCTCAGTTTCCCCAAAGCCATAGATGTATGTGGAAGGCAGGCGGGTGGAGATGCGGATGAACATGTCATTGAAGGTGAAGCCAAGGAGCTGAGAGTCCCAGCTGCAGCAGGAGAGCAAACAAGCAGAACAAATTAGGCACCTGCTGACTCTGGTGCCTTTGTGA
>NW_008403683.1:0-252 GCF_000622305.1 Nannospalax galili | reverse complement strand
AGCTGTTTGAGAAAAACATAAAGTTACATATAAAGGAAAACCCATCACAATCACAGCTGACTTTTCAAAGCAAACTATGAAAGCCGGAGAGCCTGGATCAAAGTATTCTCAGTTCTAAATGAACATAGTGGCAAACCCTGAATGCTTTATCCAGTAAAACTATCTATCATGATTGAAGGGGAATGGAAATTTTTTCATGATGCAAATAGGCTGAAAGAATTCATGTCCATGAAGCCAGCCCTATAGAGAATA
>NW_008403682.1:0-252 GCF_000622305.1 Nannospalax galili | reverse complement strand
CAAAAAGTCACAGTAACCATACCCAGTGAGTCTGTGGTGGACGTCCCTTAACTCCGCAGAGCTTTTTCTAAGTTGCTAGAACACAAACGTGGCTTTATTTCTTCCTCATTTTCTCCTTCCTTGACTCGCGAAGTCTCAGCTTCTTTAATATCCAAAAGCCAAAGAAAAAATGAAGATTTTTAAAAATAGATGATCCGCAGTTTTCTGACGTGTGATATCTTCCGTAAAAGCCTTTGGTTTTTCTTCCAGAAC
>NW_008403681.1:0-252 GCF_000622305.1 Nannospalax galili | reverse complement strand
CCCTCACAACCTTCTAGCCTAGACGTCACCCAGTTCTGCCCACTGCTTAATGTCCTAAGGGCAGCCTCACAGCCAAGGGCCTGAGCACCAAAATAGGAAGTTATTCAAGCAGTGTTGCCAGCAGCGTGAGAAGCTGGACCTGAAGGCCTAGAGGCAGGACAGCCACAGGTCATAAAGTATCAGCACAGGTGGCTTTCGCAGTCTGAGGGAAACCTTAGCAATCTGATTCAGCAACAACAGAAACAACACTGA
>NW_008403680.1:0-252 GCF_000622305.1 Nannospalax galili | reverse complement strand
TAACAAAGCCGTCTGAATGAACATTGCATTGAAACTCTCCAAGGGAGCACAATGGGGTCATCAAAGGGAACACAGCTAAAGGCAAGGACTTCCCCTTTCTAAATCCATAGCATGTAGGTTCTGAATAAAGATGATCCCTTCTAAAGTCAGACATGGATGGAGAATGGAGGAGGGGCTCAGGTCCCTACCCCTCACTTGCTATAAGCCTACAACTATTTGAAAATATATTTTAATTAATTCTTTGAGAATTTC
>NW_008403679.1:0-252 GCF_000622305.1 Nannospalax galili | reverse complement strand
ATGTATGTGTATTCACATATATGTGAATATGAGTGGAGAAGTTGATGTTTTGAGACAGCATCTCTCACTGAACTTGGAGCTCACTGATTTAGTTAGATTGGATGACCACTAAGCTTGAGGCCCCCACCCCCAGCACAGGGAAGACAGACCTGTGGGTGTTGGAGACACAGACTCAGGTTCTCATGCTGGCATGGCAGGGCACATTACCAACTGAACCATTCTCCCCTCCTCCAGCCCTGGTCCTATTTTTTT
>NW_008403678.1:0-252 GCF_000622305.1 Nannospalax galili | reverse complement strand
TCCTCACTCCCCCTTTCAGGTGCTGTTCGTCTCGGCCGGCTGGCACCGGCATATCATCCCAACTGGTGTTCATAAAAGAACCTTAATGAGTTCAGCTTGAATCATACTTGCCTAAGAGCAGGTGATCCCTGACATTTGTTACATGTGGATATAGGTGAAATCTTAGTGCCTGGGATGAAAATGGTCCTCAAACATTTTCCAATGCTTATAATTTTTATCTAATAATTATGTCAGGTACAGGGCTCTAGAGGA
>NW_008403677.1:0-252 GCF_000622305.1 Nannospalax galili | reverse complement strand
GCACTTACACACATGCAGGCAATATACTCATACACATAAAATAAAAATAAAGTATTAAGAAATAAATGGCAAAATATAACCTCATAATGCTTTAAGCAAGTTTATGATTTTGTGTTGGGTCCTGTTCTCAGTTATCCTGGGGTGCTTGTAGCCTATGGGCAGGAGGTTGAACACATCTGGTAGATCTTGGTTTCTCATCTGCATCCTCTGCATCCACCACCCCAGTAGCTGTGATGAGGAGCTTTGATGTTT
>NW_008403676.1:0-252 GCF_000622305.1 Nannospalax galili | reverse complement strand
TTGCACATGTACTGAGATCACGTGTGTCTGATCTGGGATTCTTCAGAAGTGGTTCTGGGCTGACCCGCCCAAATCTGGATGGTTTCCCCAGAGTTTCTAGCTTGAACCCTTGTTTGGATGATCCACAGAGGAGCCCGTCACCTCCTGAAAACCAGGTTACCCACATCCTACTCATTGTCTTTCCTGTGCTTCCTCTGACATCTACACCACAGGAAGATGAAGATGAGGAGAAACAGCAGCAGGAGGAAGGCC
>NW_008403675.1:0-252 GCF_000622305.1 Nannospalax galili | reverse complement strand
TGGCCTTGCCAACTCAGGCCCTCAATCTCCGGTCACCTGGGGGGTCTGCCCTTTGGAGGGCTGGCTGGCTGACTGGATGAACATGGACTGGGCGAGGTCTTGGCCAGCAGGCATGGTGACTTGCTGGATCTGGTAGAGCTGCTGTCCGTCTGTGAACTGGCTGAACTGCTGCTGTCCTTGCTGGACTTCTGTCTGTGTGATCTGCTGGGCGTTGGTGGCAAGTGTCTGGATCTGTCCCTGAACGACTTGGGT
>NW_008403674.1:0-252 GCF_000622305.1 Nannospalax galili | reverse complement strand
ACACAGGTGTAAAGCAGCCGCCAGAGTGTGGAATAGAGGGCAGGAGAAGGTCTTCCTGAGGGCAGGGTGGATCCACTGACCAACTTACACAAGGCAGAATGTAGTATGGGTCTCTTCGTTATCTGGCAAGCACTTTTACTTTATAGAAAGAAAAAAGAGCAATGCCTTTGCACCAAAATACAAGAATATTGGCAATGAATATAAATTCTGACTGGATACATTTCAAATAAGTGTCAGTAGAGAAAACAGAAA
>NW_008403673.1:0-252 GCF_000622305.1 Nannospalax galili | reverse complement strand
TGGTGCAACGGCTACAGAGGTCAGAAGATGGTGTCGAATTCCCCTGGAACCCGAGTTGAAGACTTGTTAGCCACCGTGTGGGTGCTGGGAATTGAACCCCGGTCTTCTGCAAGAGCAGTAGTGCTCTTAAGCGCTGAGCCAATTTTCCAGTCGAGGGACAACTCTTTTAAAGCAAGCACAGGTATGGCCTGATGTGCTTAAATTCATCCAGACTAGTAGTCCTAAACTTTACGTGACCGGAGCAATGAATAA
>NW_008403672.1:0-252 GCF_000622305.1 Nannospalax galili | reverse complement strand
GCGCAATGCCTCTTAAATTATAATTCAAGTCAGTCTGCAGAATCGCAGTTCCCTAATCAGGTCACATTCATTAGTTCAAAACTTTCAAGCCTCGGGCACAGGGGCAGGACGTGATGTAATACCGCCCACAGGCCCAGGCTTCATGCAGGGGAGGGCTGCGTGCTGTGACCTCTGTTACCAGGAAACCCTTGCACTAGTGCACGCCTCTCTCCCCTCCCTCACACTGACACTGCTGGGACACTGAGGCCTCTC
>NW_008403671.1:0-252 GCF_000622305.1 Nannospalax galili | reverse complement strand
CAAATGCCTATCCTCACCTACTCCAGAAGTGTCTTAGTAGCATTCTATCTGGATTACAAAATTCTTTCCATGGGCTGGGTGTGGAGGAATATGACTTGAATCCCAGCACTCTGGAGACAGAGGTCAGCAGATTTTCTCTGAGTAAGGCCAGCCTGGTCTGCATAACAGTTCCAGTTCAGCCAGAGCTACATAGTGAAACTTTCTCAAATTAAAAAGAAAATAGAATCTTTCCACACACTAGCCTCCATACTT
>NW_008403670.1:0-252 GCF_000622305.1 Nannospalax galili | reverse complement strand
CAGCACCCACATGGCAGCTAACAACAGTCCATAACTCCAGTTCCAGGAGATTCAAAGCTCTCTTCTGACCTCTGCAGGCATTGTATAGCATGGTGCACTTATAGAAATGCAGGGAATACACTCCTACATATAAAATAAAAGTCATAAAAATAAAAATATTTTGTATTTTATAAAAATAAATGACTTTTAATTTGGGTAAGTGCCCCCTTGTTGTACAATGCCTGCAGAGGACAGAAGAGGCTGTCGGATCCC
>NW_008403669.1:0-252 GCF_000622305.1 Nannospalax galili | reverse complement strand
CCCAACCCAACCTAAGGAACTTTTGGCAACTGATGGCTGCTGGGAGGAGGAGAAACAGAGTCTTTCAGGGGTGGGACTCTTGGTGGGCCCAGTGGATGGGCCCCTACTGAGGGACATTTAGAGACACAAATCAGACTCTATAGGCCATATTACATATATAAGAGAGAACAGTAAATTGGGAGGGGGCAGGGGGGAGGTACACACAGGGGAGGAGATCTAAGTACCGTCAAATCGTATTGTATGAAAATCTCA
>NW_008403668.1:0-252 GCF_000622305.1 Nannospalax galili | reverse complement strand
AATTCATATTGTAACACTGTGATGCCACATTGGAGCAATTTAATGGCATATCGGGCCACAGTCTTGGCACATTGGAGCATTGTGATGTCACATTGAAGCTCTGTGATGTAGCTTTGAGCATCATAGTGAAACTTTGGAGCATTGTGGTGTCACTTTTGGTCATTTTGATAGCACTCGAAACTTTGTAAAACCAAACTGGAGTGTTGTGCTGACATATTCGTGTATTATATTTGCACACAGAGCATTTTGATG
>NW_008403667.1:0-252 GCF_000622305.1 Nannospalax galili | reverse complement strand
TTTTAGCTCTTTGATTTGTTTGTGTGTTCTTTAATTTCATTGAATTCCTTGGTCATGTTTATGATGGCTCTTTTAAATTCAGTGCCCTGGGTTACCTTTAGGGGGGTCTCTTTGTAGAACTCTTCTTTAGAATTAGTGGAGTTTGGTTGGGACAAAGTATTTTGGCTTTCCATTTCATTATTCTTTCTTGGTGGGTTTGGAATGTGAATTTCTTTTGTTATTTATGATTCTGATATGAGAGTTAAGTTGAAG
>NW_008403666.1:0-252 GCF_000622305.1 Nannospalax galili | reverse complement strand
TGAATTGATCATGGGGAGTGGAGGGGTTGATAAGAGAGCTAGTCCAAATGTCGGTTGTTTTTTTTTTTTAAGAAAACATTTGATTTTATTATTATTATTGTGTTTGGGGGTGGTGAGTGTGGTTGTGGGTGCCTGAAGAGGCCAGAGAGAGCATCAGATCCTCTGGAACTGTAGTTAAGGGTAATTGTGAGCCACCTGACGTGTGAGTATTAGAAATCAAACTCGGGTTCTTGGAAGAGCAGAAAGCACTTT
>NW_008403665.1:0-252 GCF_000622305.1 Nannospalax galili | reverse complement strand
TACTACCTCTACATTTAACATACGTTGGGCACTTCTAAATATCTAGATAGACTAGATGTTTCAAGTAAGGAGCATTTGTCCACTATGTGCACAGCAATCTTCAATAAACTGCACACATGTAATGATAATGGCAGTTTTAAAATGTCATCATGGTGCAGAACACTCTGTTCTCTACCAACCAGTGGGCCAGAATGCTCAAAACTTTAAGATGACAATCATTTAGGGGTTTTAACACAAAATGAACAAAATATG
>NW_008403664.1:0-252 GCF_000622305.1 Nannospalax galili | reverse complement strand
AAATAATGCCAATTTGAAGAGAACATCCCAATAAACCATTGTATACACAAGCAAATAAACAGCTGCCACTATTCAGTTAGAACAATAAACAGTGAGCTCACTGAAGGGGTGTGGAAGGATGGAAGCGTCTGTTACCAATTACAAAACTGAGGGCTACATCTTCAAGGGCTGGTGAGGATTATTTCACATTCATATGCAAAGGTGGGGAAGAATTTGTTAACATTCAAATGAACTGCTGTAGTCAGAAAAAAA
>NW_008403663.1:0-251 GCF_000622305.1 Nannospalax galili | reverse complement strand
CTGACTTGCAGAAGTACATACCTACACTGACCCTCTAGTAAAGGTTAGATAACATCAGTGTTCATTTGAGAGTTGAGAAGTGGATATAGTTTATCCTAAATGTACATTCACAGCCCATTTTTGACTAACCAAACTTGCCATTTGTGAAGGAAACAAAGAGGAACAGTCTGGGTGTGTCCCATCTCCTTTTCCTGAGTTCATTGACTATCCCAGTGGGAGGCATCTCTCTCTCTCTCTCTCTCTCTCTCTCT
>NW_008403662.1:0-252 GCF_000622305.1 Nannospalax galili | reverse complement strand
TATTTCTTTAAAGTTCTTCCCAATCTTAAACTCCATTTTAATTTTCTAGACACTTAAAACAGGAAAAAGTTACCATATAATAGTTATAAAGTATTTTACATAATAAAATGATACAAGATATTCTATGTTGCAATTATTCCTATTTGAAAGTTTGTTCTCAGATTAATAGGTATTATTTGGGAACCTTGAATGTAGTACAGGAATTGGCATGTTGTAATGATTAAACATGGTTGACACCTTAACATATTTGTG
>NW_008403661.1:0-252 GCF_000622305.1 Nannospalax galili | reverse complement strand
ATGTTCCATTGTGCCATCACAATGCTCATTGTGCCATCACAATGCACCATTTTGTCATTACAATGATCCATTGTGTTGTAATCAGACTGAATATGCAAAAACGGTGCTCAATATCCCCTGGAAACTCCAAATATAACATCACGATGCTACAATGTGACATCACAGTACCACAATATGACATCATAATTCTACAAGGCGACCTCACAATGCTGCAATGTGCCAACACCATAGCCCCATGTGCCATTATATTGC
>NW_008403660.1:0-252 GCF_000622305.1 Nannospalax galili | reverse complement strand
GAGGTCATGCCATTTATAAGTGTTGGAACAATATCAAAGTTGAAAGTGACATACAGTAATTATGAATATTTATAGGACATTATAGGAAGGTTATATGATTTTGTAAACATGATAACAGATCAAATCAAACTAACCAGCATTCACAGAATTTCAATCGTGCTGGTAACTATTTTTGGTAAGAACATCGAACATTTCCTCCTTCACATTTTGCAGTGTGAGCACCTTCCTGATGGTCTCTGTGCAGGATGCATC
>NW_008403659.1:0-252 GCF_000622305.1 Nannospalax galili | reverse complement strand
TGGAACTTGCTATGTAGACCTGGCTGGCCTTGAACTCACAGAGATCTGCCTACCTCTGTCTCCCGAATGCTGGCATTACTGGGATTACTGGGATTAATGCATGTGCCACCACACCTGGTGGGGGGAACTTTTTTTATTATTATGTTTATATTTTATGTATATGAGTGTATTGCCTATATGTGTATGAGTGCACCCATGTCATGCAATGCCTGTGGAGTTCAGAAGAGGTCATTGGATTCCCTTGGAATTGGA
>NW_008403658.1:0-252 GCF_000622305.1 Nannospalax galili | reverse complement strand
TAGTTTTGGAGAGTACTATGCAAGCTGCTAAGGGAGAACATCAATCAATGGCCCAACTCTAGCTTTAAGGCTTAATAACCACAACAATGACCAGCATAGCAGACTATATTGGGGCAGAAGTGGCACTTTTATCTTGGGGGTAATCAACAGCTACTAATTGGACTTAAAGTCCACTCAGTGGGAGGGAACTCATGTGTGGTCCTGTAAACATAGCTAAATACGCATGACTGGAGAGGTCATAGATCTTAGAGA
>NW_008403657.1:0-252 GCF_000622305.1 Nannospalax galili | reverse complement strand
TCCACACACAAACAGGACTCAAGTACCATTGCAGAAGAAGGGTTAGAAAGATTGTAAGAACCAAAGAGTAGGTAGGTGCCTTACCATATGCAAATAGAGTCCTACAGTCTCCTGGGACCCTTCTCATATGAACCTATAGCAATGAGGTCAGTATGCACAAGACCCATGCAAACCCAAGCAGACAAAAACCTAGCACAGAACTGTGGAACTGAACAGCAGGCCCTAATCTGAGTCAAAGAATTATTGGCAACT
>NW_008403656.1:0-252 GCF_000622305.1 Nannospalax galili | reverse complement strand
GGTTGCAAACTTGTTCAACCCCCATAAAAATCAGTGTGGAGAACTCTTTAATAATTACAAATGAAGATACCATTTGACCCAGTCATACCATTCCATTACATATACGCAAGGGACTCATCCTATTGCAGAGACACTTGTACATCCATGTTTGTGCCTGCTCCTTTCACAATAGCTAAGAGACAGAAAAAACATAAATGTCCGTCAATGGATGAGTGGATAATAAAAAGGTGGTCCATTCATATGATGGAGTTC
>NW_008403655.1:0-252 GCF_000622305.1 Nannospalax galili | reverse complement strand
TGCCATAACTGCTTTGTAGCACCTGAATGTGAACAGACAAGTTAGCCACTTTGGCTTTTAACTCTTTGTGTTTCAGTATCCGCTGTGTCCTCTTATTCTGAGACCCAGATGATGAAGATGGAGCCCAGCGTCCTTGGCAATGCTCTTTCATGCTTCTTTATCTCTTCGATGACTCAATTGCAAAATATGGAGATCAAAATTGGAAAGATCGTATTTACAGAATTTTAAGAAATAGAACTATTTTTTAAATGA
>NW_008403654.1:0-252 GCF_000622305.1 Nannospalax galili | reverse complement strand
TCTTCAAAAGAAATACCAAAAGTTACAGTCTTTTAGAAGGCAATACTTACTTCTCATACTCAAGTTCATTATCTATGCTGAAATAATGTTCGTTTGATGCACTCCTTGGTCTGCTGTAGAGAATGGCAAAACAAAGGCGATCTGAAACAGAAAAATTGCAATGTTCCTTCCTTCAAGTTATCAGTCTCCCAGGTCAAGATGCAACTCTTTTCAGATGGAGTCAAAGGTGGCTTTTGGTTTGTTTGCCCCCCC
>NW_008403653.1:0-252 GCF_000622305.1 Nannospalax galili | reverse complement strand
AAGCCCAGTTCTGTGGTAAAACTCACTTGATGTTTAGTCCTTACTAAAGAATGCAGGTGCTGGGATTTGGGGGATGGTTCAGACCGTAAAGAGCTTGCTGTACAAGCATGAGGGCTTGAGTTCAGCTCCATATACAAAAGCTGGGCATCGTGGCATGTGCCTGTAACCCCAGCACTGGGGAGGCAAATAGCAAGATCCCCTGACACATGCATGCCAGCCCATCTTCACTGAATCAGTAAGGTGAGCTCTGGG
>NW_008403652.1:0-252 GCF_000622305.1 Nannospalax galili | reverse complement strand
TGTCCGGGACTAGCTGGGAACAGCATTTCCTTTCGTTCTGAAAATATTCTGACTTGCACCATTAATATATGGAATCCCTAAGTTTGAGAAACAGATAGGAATAAAGTCTGCCCCCAAGCCTTTGGGAAAAGCAGCGGAAAGGGCTACATTCTCTTGAAGCAGGAAAGTCTACACACAGTTACTATAAGTTGGTTATGTATGGCCAGAAGCTCAGTTTGGGGCCTGTTGAACTTGAGATGTCCATGAACCATC
>NW_008403651.1:0-252 GCF_000622305.1 Nannospalax galili | reverse complement strand
GGTTGGGGGGTGGGGGGTGGCTTTTGTATTCGTGTGGGGAGATGTAAACAAAAGGCAAAACAGCACATATGTGACAATTAAGTAAAAGGTACATGTGGTAATTAAGCAAAGTAACACATGGCCACAAAGGTCACAGGAATGTGAAAACTGGAAAACAAAGACTTCCATTCTGGGCAACCACAGGGGCAGGATGGGAGGCTCCTGCTCACCTCCCCACACCTCCCCACACCTCCCCACACCTCCCCACACCTC
>NW_008403650.1:0-252 GCF_000622305.1 Nannospalax galili | reverse complement strand
GACTGTGAGCTACAAGCCAAATAAACCCCTTTCTCCCCAAGTTGGTTTTGGTCAGTGTTTTTATCTCAGCAATAGAAAGTCACTAGAACAATCCTGAGAATGATGAAAAGTCACAAACCTACTAATGGAGAGACTCTATGATGTCAAGATATTCTGGTGAACTACAGAACAGACAATGCAGATGTTGGGAATGACATAGAGAGACCCTGTGATGGCTAATCCTGGGTGTCAACTTGACTGGATCTGGGATTA
>NW_008403649.1:0-252 GCF_000622305.1 Nannospalax galili | reverse complement strand
GGGGGTGGGGGTGGGGGGTAGGGCAGGGAGGAGAAGCAGCAGGGAAGGAGGAACAGCATGGTAGAGTAGCGTGTAGGTGGGAGGGACAGCACTGCTGGGAGGGTCGCTGCAGGTGGGAGGAGCATCCGTGAGTACAAAGGCCAGGAAACAAAGCCAAGTGTGGTTGAAAATAAGCTTCACTTTCCTCCGCATTTTCAAGTTCCAAAGTATCCTCTCTTCCTCCTCCTCCCTAGTAAAAATGTTCGAACTCCC
>NW_008403648.1:0-252 GCF_000622305.1 Nannospalax galili | reverse complement strand
CCTGATCCTCACCAAATAAGCTTAAACAGTGTGTGGTATCACATGTCTGTAAGCCCAGCACTCCAGAGGCAGAAACAAGAAGATAAGACGTTCAAAATCACCCACCATTACACACAGGGTTTGAGGCCAACCTAAGATACATGAGACCTTTTCTCCAAAAGAAACAACACCAACAAACCAACTACATTTTCAAGACTGGTAATCTATATATTTGGTGACAGATCATGTTTTTTTCAGTTGGACTGACATGTC
>NW_008403647.1:0-252 GCF_000622305.1 Nannospalax galili | reverse complement strand
GTACGCATCTTTTGATTTTAGAAATTTACCACATAAATTTGATTATTAGAAGTTTACCACACAGAGCTGCAGGGCTTGTTTGGCAGTTAAGACAAGTCAAGGACTTTGTAGAAAAGTGGAGTTTGTTTCTGGCATCCACACCAGGTGTTTCAAACTACCAGGGAATCCACTGCAGAGGAATCTGATGTTTTAGCCTCCAGTGCCACGTGCACTCACCTGCATGTCCCAGCAAAGACACTCAGGCACACACAT
>NW_008403646.1:0-252 GCF_000622305.1 Nannospalax galili | reverse complement strand
TGTCCTCACAGTATGATATGCTTGGCTAGTTTCTATCCTCAGTGGAACCTTCAGCCTGACCATCTCTACTCACAGCCCACTTTGAAACATGTGGGGCTGCCAGATGCGCCACTTGGGTCTACTTGTTTCATGGGAATGAATGCCCCTTGTTATAGGAAACAAGGCCTGACTCTACCAGGACACACATGAACACTGGAACCATCAGCAGCTCGGTGGATTGGCTAAATGTTGACAGTAAGGGTTAGAAGCAAA
>NW_008403645.1:0-252 GCF_000622305.1 Nannospalax galili | reverse complement strand
AGACCCCACTCAGCTAAGCTTTCAGCTTGTGAAAGGAAAAGACCTAAGGAGCTTTCTCTTCCTAGAAAATTAAAACATAAAAAGGATGCTGGTAATGTTGATAAAAGGGGACAAAGTCCATCCCAAGCTGACAGCTGAACTTGATGGGTCATTCATGTGATGCTGGTTTAAGCAGCATGAAAGATGAAAGAGTGATGGGGGTTATTAGTTATTTTTCCACAGGTTCAGAGAGCTTCTGGGGCCAGGCAATAT
>NW_008403644.1:0-252 GCF_000622305.1 Nannospalax galili | reverse complement strand
ATTCAGGTTGGAGGATGGTCACTACAAGTAAGATCAACCATATGATTAAAGAAAGAGCTTAAGTCATCTGGTATCAGCCTGACTTATGAATAGAGGAGGTCAGGCTGGAGATTTGCATGCAGTCTCCTGGTGACCAATGATTGAAGCAATCAAGCCTACATAATGAAACAACCAACCAACCAAAAAGAAACACCTCTGGATACCTGAAACTCAGATGAGCCTCTAGTTGGTAACATACACCAATGTGCTAGG
>NW_008403643.1:0-252 GCF_000622305.1 Nannospalax galili | reverse complement strand
TTTTATTAAAGGAAGGACAGAAAATGCACCTGTCTGAAGAAACTGCTCAGGGAAGGACAGTGCCTGCAAGGATACATAGGCCACATTAATTAACTGTGCAGCATCAAAGACTGCACACAGACACAGGCCATGCCTAGGCCCTCCTGCCACCCGCCAGCCCATAGGCAGAGGCTGCGGAGGCCCCAGGGCACCGGGCAGGAAGGGCCTGCCATACTCCTGCAGGACACAGAGGCGTGTCCCAAAAAGCTACTC
>NW_008403642.1:0-252 GCF_000622305.1 Nannospalax galili | reverse complement strand
TCAGAGGGGGCAGGGGACACGATCATCTTTACCACAGAGGGGGCAGGCGACACGACCATCTGAAAGTGAACTTCGGCAGGTGACACACCCATCTTTATGGCAGAGAGGGCATGTGACCCGACCAAGTGCACGTCAATGAGAGTAAGTGACATGACCATGTGCATGTCAGAGAGGGCAGGAGAAACGAAGATGTGCACATCAGAGTGGGCAGGTTACACGACCATGTGCACGTCACAGGGGCCAGGTGACACG
>NW_008403641.1:0-252 GCF_000622305.1 Nannospalax galili | reverse complement strand
GAAATAGGTGCCGATTCCAGGGATAAATGCGGCTCAGCCTCTTTCTCTCCAAGTGTGGCAATTCTGGGTTTCCTGTTAATCACCATCTGGTGCATAACGAGACTTCTCTGGTGAGAGCTGGGAGAGGAATTCATCCAATGTGCAGAGGTTTAATCGAAGAGGTGTCACTTAAGTTGAAGTGATAGTGGATAAAAAACCCATTGTATGAAAACTACAAAAATTTAATAAAAATAGAATTAGAAAAAGAGAATA
>NW_008403640.1:0-252 GCF_000622305.1 Nannospalax galili | reverse complement strand
AAACAGAGAATTTGCAGATTGGCATTTAATAACCTATTGTGATTCTTTAAGGCTAAGGAAGGGACAACTGCAGCCTTGTAAAATTGATATTTTATACCCTGACCTGTTAGGGCACAAGAGGAAAGTAATGAAGTCAGGTGATAGAGGTGTGAACTCTGAGCTGGGACTCAGCTTCCCTGTGTGCCAGTTGTGTCCCTCTGCGCTTTGGCGTCCTCATCTCTAACTAAGCCCAATAATGCACTTGCTTCATCA
>NW_008403639.1:0-252 GCF_000622305.1 Nannospalax galili | reverse complement strand
GACCTTACAGTCCCAGCTATTTCTCTGAGAAACATTATCAGATGGAGTTACTGCCCAAAAAGCAGCTGGGTAGTCCAGTATCACACTTTGGCTTCACCTGTGAGGTTTGCTATAACTTGTATCAATGGAGAAGCCTCTGGTGATATTGTTGACAGTAATAATTAATTAATAATAATAAGACATAAAAACTGTTTTTGAAAACAGTAAAAAAATTATCAATTTTGAGGTACCAATAGAGAACTGAGGACATGA
>NW_008403638.1:0-252 GCF_000622305.1 Nannospalax galili | reverse complement strand
GGAGGCCAGGCAGGAGTCACACTACGCTTAAATATGGTGGTGGAAGTCAGATAGCTTTGTGTTGGGTGTAGTCCCAACCCACTTGGTCTCTAGGAGACAGGACACCATCCGTTCCTCCTGTCAGAATGTCAGTGTCACGTTGCAAGAACAGCCTGACCAATGGTAAAACAACTGCCACAGGCCAGAATAGGTGGAATCCAGGTCTGTTATAGCTTGTCTTCTGCAAAGAAAATGCTCTGTGTGTGTGTGTGT
>NW_008403637.1:0-252 GCF_000622305.1 Nannospalax galili | reverse complement strand
AGGGTGGATGTCACTTGTGTCTGTAGGGCATTTAAGAGACCACCAATGGTGTTGGAGAGATGGCTCAGGGGTCAAGGGCACTGGCTGTTTTTGCAGAGGACATGGGTTCAGTTCCTAACACTCACACTGTGGCTATCAACCATTTCTAACTCCAGTTCCAGGGGATCCAACACCCTCTTCTGGCCTCCTTGGGCACCAGGCACATATGTGGTACACATACATACATGCAGGCAAACACACACATTAAAAAAA
>NW_008403636.1:0-252 GCF_000622305.1 Nannospalax galili | reverse complement strand
ACTAGTGTCTTCTAAAACTATAAAAATTTTATTCATTCTCTTACAATGGAGCTTCATAGTGTCCTAAGAAACACTTTTGACCCAATATTTATTGTTGCCTATGCTGTCTCTTGTTGTTTGAGACAAGGTGTCCTGTGGCTCGGGATGGCCTGGAGCTGCCTAGGTAGCTGAGGCTGACCTTGACCTCCTGATCTTTCTGTCTCCACCTCCCAAGTACTGAGATTATAGGCTTATGCCACCATGCCTGGCCCC
>NW_008403635.1:0-252 GCF_000622305.1 Nannospalax galili | reverse complement strand
GTGCGTGTGTGCATGTGCACGTGTTTCAGGCTCCTTAGCACTCAAATACTGCAGAGCTCTGGTTCTTCTCACACGCCCACAGGTTAGGATCACAGCTCCAGAAGATCCTTTGATTCTTCTACCTTTCCAACGCATTGAAACAGAACCCAGTATCATTCATTATTGTACCCATGACTTATCAGAATCCTGAGTGTACCGCTTGAGAGTCCAAGTCAGGGAAGGAAGTGGGAATGGAGCCAGTTGTCTAGATAC
>NW_008403634.1:0-252 GCF_000622305.1 Nannospalax galili | reverse complement strand
CAACCCCCAGCCTCAGTGCCTTATAATTACAAAGAAATCCCAGACAGGGAAAGGTTTCCTCAAGGACATGGAATACGTGTCGAATGGGACAGGAAACAGCCTCAGGTGATGGCTGAGCCAAAAGGCATTTCCTGGAGTGCTCTCTCCATGATGTTTCCCGTCTGGATTGAACCCTGACTCTGAAATCCCTAAAGGTATGTGTCCGGGGTTTGGAGTCCCAAAGCTGCAGCAGGACCTCTGTGGGGTTTGATC
>NW_008403633.1:0-252 GCF_000622305.1 Nannospalax galili | reverse complement strand
TGAGAATCAGAAATTCATAGCTTGGGAGAAGCTGGGATTCCTGTGACAGTGGAGGACATGGTGGAGGACAGCAGACACACGAACATATACAGTACTCTATCCACTGATGAGCAAAACGTGGCATGTCTTTTGCTCCTGCTCTGAAAATTATCATCTCAGAATCATTTATACTTAACAGTCCATGAAGATACAAGGTTTTTACTTTTCCCTTATTTTGAGGGAAATCGTTTAATGAAACCACCCCATCAGAAG
>NW_008403632.1:0-251 GCF_000622305.1 Nannospalax galili | reverse complement strand
CACACACACACACACACACACACACACACAGAACAACTATTATGAATGGGAGTGTTTCCCTGTATTCTTTCTCCAATTGTTTGTTATTGGTATATAGTAAGTCTGCTGATTTTGTAGATTGATTTTATAACCTGCCACTTTACTGAAAGTGTTAAATAGTTCTAGGAGTTTTCTGGTGGAACTTTGGGGCTCTCAGGTACAGTATCATATCATCTGCACAAAGGGATAGTTTGACCTCTTCTTTTCCAATT
>NW_008403631.1:0-252 GCF_000622305.1 Nannospalax galili | reverse complement strand
GTTTTTAGGCCTTGAAGCTGGGGTTGGGTCACTGATTGATGTTCTCCCTTAACAGCTTGCACAGTGCTCTCCATAGCTATGAGAGATAGCTTTCAGAGGAGGTGGTTTCCAGGTCCATCTCAGATCCACTGTTCCAAATCCTGTGTCTGAAGTATTTCCTATATTCACCAATAGGGTCTTACCTTCAAGTTCTGGGAGGCAATCAGGGGCTGTGGTAATAGCATGTGTAATTTTGGGAGTATCTTGAACTAC
>NW_008403630.1:0-252 GCF_000622305.1 Nannospalax galili | reverse complement strand
AGAAGTTATTATGTATTTTGTGATATAAAGATTCTATGGTAAAATCAACTGGTCTCTAATTTGCCTCAGCCTAAAAATGGTGAGAGGCAAGCTAAACTCCTGCTTAGCCCTAAGGTAATAGAAACTCTACTATCACTTTAGGTATAGTAAAATTTTAAAATCTCCACAAACCTATAGGAACCACTCTTAAGCTTGCCACACCTTTGAAAGATGACAATCAGCTCCCTGCCTGGCCCTAACAGAGACATTGCT
>NW_008403629.1:0-252 GCF_000622305.1 Nannospalax galili | reverse complement strand
TTATTAATGGGTGAGGCAAAGGATACATACAGTGTGAATGTGGAGGTTGGAATCCAACTTGCAAGAGTCTGTTCTCTCCTTCCAACATGTGGATCAAGGGATAGAGTTCAGAATTTGGAGCATGGTGACAAGTGCCTTTACCCACTGATCCATCTCTCTGGCCTCAACATAATTTAATTTTATATCTGATGAATTCCTTTCTAAAATAAATTTATAGATGGGAAATTATGGAATAAAAGTATCTTTTCTATA
>NW_008403628.1:0-252 GCF_000622305.1 Nannospalax galili | reverse complement strand
CAAGTGACAAAAAAATGGAGACAAGACAGCGCTCTGATCAAGTCTCATTTACTAAAGCACACGCCTGAGCTTTTATAGAGAATGAGCACAAAGGAGCAAAGACTGCACATAATTACATCTGTCAGAACACAGGGGCTCTGACGCACTTTAGGAGGAATCTACTGATTACAGAAGAACAGGGTTGTATGCTGGGAAAGAGAGCAAGGCCGTGGGCCAAGGCTATTTGGCCCCAGCTGTGAGCCAAGGTTGTGG
>NW_008403627.1:0-252 GCF_000622305.1 Nannospalax galili | reverse complement strand
AGGTCCTCTGCAAGAGCAGCCAGTGCTCTTAACCATTGAGCCATCTCTCCTACCTGTCTTTGTTCATTTTTAAAGAATGTAGCAATGTCAAGAAGGGAAGCATAATTTCAGTATTTGTAAGACAGAGGCAAGAGGTTACAGAAAGAAACTAAATGAAGGTTGTTACGCCCAGATCTTGTGATTCCCCCAATGACCACCAAGGAGCCCGGAGTGTATGCAACAGCAAAGAGCCTTTATTCGGGCTTAAGCTCG
>NW_008403626.1:0-252 GCF_000622305.1 Nannospalax galili | reverse complement strand
ATGGCCCCATCACCCTTTATTTTGCTCCAATGTGCCATGACGATGTTAAAAATATGACATCACAACGGTCCATTGTGTCATCACAATGCTCCAATGTTAAATCACAATGCTCATATTTGCCAACACTATCGCCCCATGTGCCATTATACTGGTCAAATGTGCCATCAAAATGCTACAATGTGACGTCTCTATGGTCCATTTTGACATCACAATGTTCCAATGTTACATCACGATACTCCAGTACGCCAACAC
>NW_008403625.1:0-252 GCF_000622305.1 Nannospalax galili | reverse complement strand
TTTTTTTAAAGTAAACCATGAAGCTTTTCATTGAGACCATGAAATCTGTGTCACGGTGGTCCCTAGCTTTATATGATTCCCTGCTCCACTGAAGACTAGGCCATGGAAAAGTGGATGTTCCATGACCCTCCCAAACAGGAGGAGCCATGGCTCTGCACAGGTAAGGCAACCACAAAGATTGAGGATGGGCGGCCGTTTTATTGTGCTTTATGCTTTATAGTCATCCTTCTGGAAAGGTGGTCAGGTAGAGAG
>NW_008403624.1:0-252 GCF_000622305.1 Nannospalax galili | reverse complement strand
GCAGAGGGAGGTGAATCTCTTGTGCTTTCCTAGCATGCACAAAGTCCAGAGTTCGATCTCCAGCACTGTATGAACTGGGCATAGTGGAACACACCTGCAATTCCAGCACTTAAGAGATGGAGACAGGAGGATCAGGAGTTTTAGATCATCCTTAGCTACATAGCAAGTTCAAGGCTAGCCTAGGCTATTGGCTGCTCTTGCAGAGGACTCAGGTTCGATTCCCAGCACCCTCATGGCCACTAACAACCATAC
>NW_008403623.1:0-252 GCF_000622305.1 Nannospalax galili | reverse complement strand
GAACAACTTGAAATTCCTATCTTCTATTTCATTGTTTAATGGAATTAATAAGACTTTTGATTAGCTGTGGGTCTTTCCATGCTCAAATCTTCAAGGCCAGAATCATTGTTGCAGTAATAGTAAGGCATTATTTTTCCTTTACATCCTCGCCATCCAACAAGAGTGTAGTAGAATTTTCCAGACGCCTAAGTATGACAATGCCATCATTCGAGTGGATAAGGAATGTGCTACGAGTGCAGTTCTCTATTTGAT
>NW_008403622.1:0-252 GCF_000622305.1 Nannospalax galili | reverse complement strand
AAGGACAACATGACAAAAATCAGGGAGGGATTGGAGATCAAAAAAAGACAATGGCTGGAGTCTCAAGGATGGTTTGAGTCCTTATTCAACAAATCCCCATGGCTGACCACACTCATATCCACTCTCTTAGGACCCGTGATTATCCTATTTTTATTAATCTCCCTCAGACCCTGTGTGGTCAGATGGCTCATGGCATTTGTTAGACAGCAGATAGAGGCTCTCCCGGCAAAACCAATACAGGTCCATTACCAT
>NW_008403621.1:0-252 GCF_000622305.1 Nannospalax galili | reverse complement strand
CGGTCTGCACATCAGAGGGCCAGGTGACACGACCATCTTTATGGCAGAGAGTGCAGGTGACACGACCACGTGCACGTCAAAGAGGGCAGGTGACTCAACCATGTGAACAACTAAAAGGGCAGGTTCCATGACTATGTGGATATCCGAGAAGGCAGGTGACATGACCAAGTGCATATCAGGGGGGGCATGTGACACGACCATCTGCACGCCAAAGGGGGCAGGAGACACGATCTTCTTCTACATGTCAGAGGG
>NW_008403620.1:0-252 GCF_000622305.1 Nannospalax galili | reverse complement strand
AAGAACTTGGTATGTACCCCTCACTAACATCGAACTTACTGTATAGACCAGTATAGCCTCAAATTTGTAATGATCCTGCTCCCTCTGCCCCAGGGTATTATGATCATATGCTATCACACCTGACTCAAGCATTTAATTTTTAATTAGTATACTTTTTGTTTACTTGTACAAGACAACAATATTCCATAATCTCTAATTCATATGAGGTAAATTCAGGTTAGTTTTTATTTAAACAACTCTCAAGTATCCAAT
>NW_008403619.1:0-252 GCF_000622305.1 Nannospalax galili | reverse complement strand
GAGTCTTCAAAAACAGATTTGAGTGGGTATTTTCAGAGAGGTGGATTTTTTTCATGCCCTTGCTTTGGATATAGGGGAAAGAACAGCAAAGTTACTGGTACATGCCTGTGAGAGAAAGAAACACCAGTGCTGCCTAATTTAGTTAGATTGCTGTCAACACAGCACATAGCCATGTCTTATTAATGTATTTCCATTTGTTATAAAGAATTATGTCCTAATTTTTCCTTACTAATTATATGAACACCTAGAGCA
>NW_008403618.1:0-252 GCF_000622305.1 Nannospalax galili | reverse complement strand
ATTAGAGAAAATATGCCACAGTCCAGCTGTGGGGGATCCTAAAAAACCTGAATGGGAAGGGTAGGGGATCAAGGAAGAAAGACACAGACACAGAAGCAGCTGGGATCAGGGGGACCTGCAGGCTGATCCATGCAGCGGGATCAGGGGGACGTGCAGGCTGATGGCCACGCAGCGGGATCAGGGGGACCTGCAGGCTGATCACCACGCAGAGGGATCAGGGGGACCTGCAGGCTGATGACCATGCGGGCACTT
>NW_008403617.1:0-252 GCF_000622305.1 Nannospalax galili | reverse complement strand
TCCACTCACACCTACCTGGTTGGCTACAGTCTCCCCTCTCTTCACATTCCATGGCTCTTTGCTTTGCTCCAGACAGGAGACCAGAACAGGCTTACAGAGAGCAAGACCTGTGTATGAGAAAGAGGCACATGACGCTTGCTGGACTCTAGAAAATACCAGGCTTCTAACAACGGGGACAAAAAGAGAGGACGCTCCAAATAATTCTCAATTATTCTTTTAGGACAGACTCATTAGATACTCAGGAATTTTCTC
>NW_008403616.1:0-252 GCF_000622305.1 Nannospalax galili | reverse complement strand
ATTGGATACTTGAGAGTTGTTTAAATAAAAACTAAACTGAATTTACCTCATGCGAATTAGAGATTATGGAATAATGTTGTCTTGTACAAGTAAACAAAAAGTATACTAATTAAAAATTAAAGGCTCGAGTCAGGTGTGATAGCATATGATCATAATACCCTGGGGCAGAGGCAGCAGGATCATTACAAATTTGAGGCTATCCTGGTCTATACAGTAAGTTCGATGTTAGTGAGGGGTACATACCAAGTTCTT
>NW_008403615.1:0-252 GCF_000622305.1 Nannospalax galili | reverse complement strand
GTTGTGTTCAGATTGGTGCTGATGGATTGATGTAATGTGCAGCAGTTCCATTTCATGTAGTTCATCACATATCTTACAACATTTGTCATCTGGTTCCTGATTGGTATCTAGGTCGTGTTACTCTGGAGTTGTCTGCTTTTATTTTATTTTGACTTTAGAGGTATCTAGGTTGTGTAGACTTCCTTAAGATCACATTAAGTCAGGTGTTAACATGTACAGTCTGAGGACATTCAATTTGAGATTAAGATTCTT
>NW_008403614.1:0-252 GCF_000622305.1 Nannospalax galili | reverse complement strand
GGCCTCCTCTTCCGTGGCCCTGGGAGCCACGTCTTGGGTCTCTCTTGAGCACAGGTTAATCCTGCTCCTCTGGCTTCGATACTTCAATCAGCCCAACTCTGACTTTAGCTCTGTCACATCAGTTCAACCTCCAAGAAATCAGTCTCAAGTAAGAAATACTCCTATGAGGCTGGAGAGATGGGTCAGTGGTTAAGAACACTCGTTCTTGCAGAAGACCCGGGTTCGAATCCCCACACCCACATGGCAGCTAAC
>NW_008403613.1:0-252 GCF_000622305.1 Nannospalax galili | reverse complement strand
CAGGGATCATTGTGGAAGAGGAGGCAGAAAGATAGTAAGAGCCAGAGGTGGTGGATGAACACTAGGAAACAGTTTCCAGACAGCTGGTCAGTTATTCATATGAACTCACAGCAATGGTGGAGCATACACAAGTCCCAAGCAAACTCAAGCCAGACAAAATCCCGGCACAGACATGGGAAAGTGGATGAGAAACTCCAACCTAGCCTAAAGAACTTTTAGTAACCATGGCTGCTAAGAGGGGAAAAGACAGTC
>NW_008403612.1:0-252 GCF_000622305.1 Nannospalax galili | reverse complement strand
CTTTCTAATAAATGGAAGAGAGGACTTGATTGCATGGTAGTAAGATGAAGATAAGGCCTGCACCAATTTAAGTGTCCCATAAATTGGAATTGATTTAAAGTACAAGGATCTGGAAGCTCTATTTTGGGGGTGGTAAGGTACAATTGATTATCTAAGAAGACATATCCAGGTAAGTATAAGTCACATGTTTTTTAATCTTTCCTGAGGAAACATAAAGTCCATATTTTGTTAAAACAGCCATTAATTTAGTAA
>NW_008403611.1:0-252 GCF_000622305.1 Nannospalax galili | reverse complement strand
CCCCCTTAAGTTGCTTTCTGTCTGGAATTTGTTCATAGCTATTGGAAAAGTAATGCACTTACTAGTCACAGTTTATCATAAAGGCCAAAAGATGGAGGAGAGGGATGGATGCAGCAAGATATAGAGGTGGGGTGGTGCATGGAGCTGCAATAAAATTAATTAAAATAACTTTTTAGTTTGGTGTGATAATTCATGCCTGTAATCCCAGACTTCAGGAAGCTGAGGAAGGAGGACCATAAATCCGGGTCAACC
>NW_008403610.1:0-252 GCF_000622305.1 Nannospalax galili | reverse complement strand
ATTGTATAAAAAAGCAGTGTGGGCAGGGGCCAGGAGGGAAGCTAGCAAGCAACATTCCTCCATGGCCAGTGCTCTAGCCTCTTCCTCCAGGTTCCTTCCCTCAGTTCCTACCTTGACCTCCCTGATGAACCCTGGGAGATCTAAGCTACAAAAAACCCTTTCATCCTGACTTTGGTATGGGTCAGAGTGTTTTGTCCCAGCAATGGAGAAACAAACTAGAACGAGAACCTAAGTGTCATTGAGTTGTCACAT
>NW_008403609.1:0-252 GCF_000622305.1 Nannospalax galili | reverse complement strand
AGCCCTAGCCCTAGCCTTAGACAAAACTCTAACCTTAACCCTAAGAATAGTGCTAATATTACCTCTAAGTCTACCCTAACATTAAGCCTTGTACGAGGCTTAGCCCCTATTCTTAAACCTATCCCTGACCCTAATTCTAACACTAGCCTAACCCTAATCTACAATCTAAACCCATCCCTAAATCCATCTCTAACCTTAGCACTAGTCCCATCCTCACCTTCCTCTAGTGCTAGCAATGAACCTGTTGCTAGC
>NW_008403608.1:0-252 GCF_000622305.1 Nannospalax galili | reverse complement strand
TTTTTTTTTTAAAGAATTGAGATATATTCTTAGAGTAGATTCTCAAAGACAGAATCATCAAAGAATTTCAACATCTTTATAGATTAGGCATGCTAATACACCTACCCCAGCATGGGGGTTGGGGGGAGCAAGAGGAGCAGGAGTACAAGGCCAGACTCAGCTACACAGCAAGTTCTATGCCAGGACAGCCTGCACTATATGAGACCTTGTTTCAAAAACATAAAAACAACAAAAAGAAAAACAAATATTTTT
>NW_008403607.1:0-252 GCF_000622305.1 Nannospalax galili | reverse complement strand
CTGTGAGTTTGAGGCCAACCTGGTCTACATAGTGAGTTCCAGACCAGCTGGAACTTGTCTTTTTTGTCTCAAAAAGACTAAATAAATAAAAATAAATAAATAAATAAATAAATAAATACAACTGTCATCCATCACAGGTCAAGAATTTTATATGTGCACCTTTAATGCAGAATTTAGGAATATATGGAAGATTTAGTCGATAAATTTTACTTTAAATGACTATCCAAGCAAAAATAAAAATCTAGAAAGATG
>NW_008403606.1:0-252 GCF_000622305.1 Nannospalax galili | reverse complement strand
ATTACAAAACAGAAAGTAGCAATCTTTTTCTATAAAGAGCTAGGTGGTATATAGTTTAGACTTTGCATGCCATAAGATCTTTATTGCAACTGTTTAGTTCTGTTATTTGGTTCCAAAACAAACAAACAAAAACCAACCATCCAAACAACTCCCCATCCCAAGAATCAAGTGCCTCTATGCTATTTTGGCATTTCTATAAGTATCACAACTTGACAGCTGTGATGGACAATCTTCAAGTCAACTTGGTTGGAC
>NW_008403605.1:0-252 GCF_000622305.1 Nannospalax galili | reverse complement strand
GACGTGCACATGGTCGTGTCACCTGGCCCTCTGACGTGCACATGGCCGTATCACCTGCAACCTGTGACGTGCACATGGTCGGGTCACATGCCACCCCTGACGTGCAGATCGTCGTGTCACTTGCCCCCTCTGAAGTGCAGACAATCGTGTCACCTGCCTTTTCTCATGTGGACATTGTCGTTTCACCTACCCTCTCTGACTTGCACATGTTCATGTCACCTGCCCTCTCTGTCATAAAGATGGTCATGTCAC
>NW_008403604.1:0-252 GCF_000622305.1 Nannospalax galili | reverse complement strand
GAGATGGAAATGTACACAGGAAATACACCATGATGAGGTCTGTTAAAACAATGAAACAATAACTGGAACAAAAGGTCATTCTCTCATCAAACATTTACAAACAACTTTCTTGTATTCAACCAAGACCATGTGCTCTGTGGCGACCATATCTATAAAAGGTAACATATAGGGATCTGAATATATCTCAGAGTAGTGTTTGCCTAGTTTGTAAAAGGCCCAGGGTTTTATCCCCAGTATTGTTAAAAAAAAAAA
>NW_008403603.1:0-252 GCF_000622305.1 Nannospalax galili | reverse complement strand
TATTCTTAGCACCTTTGTCGAATATCAGCTGGCTGAAATTATATGAACTCACGTTTGGGTCTTCTTTTGTGTTCCATTGCTCTATGTGTCTATTTTGGGGAACATACCACACTGTTTTTATGACTATAGTTCTGTAATATAATCTGAGATCAGATATTTTGACACCCCAAGCATTCTTCTTTTTGCCCAAGATTGTGCTGAGCACAATCTTTCACCTTGCACAAAAGTCAATTCCAAATACATGAAAGACCT
>NW_008403602.1:0-252 GCF_000622305.1 Nannospalax galili | reverse complement strand
GCAGCTCTAAAGGGGCTCCCAGACAAAAGATTTAAAACTACAACATTTTTTTCTTCAAACCTAGGGGTTTGTAACTTGTCAAGGTGCTTCAGCCCTCTAGTGTCCGGTTGCTGTAAAAACATCTTCCCTATAAAATGGGGAGCTCAGCATCACACCAAAGAAAGCGCCAGATTCATTCTCTTAAATACCTGCTCAAATCTGGAGGACTTAAAATTTCTAAAGATGAAAGCTTACAATTTTGAAATGAGGTAT
>NW_008403601.1:0-252 GCF_000622305.1 Nannospalax galili | reverse complement strand
CCTGGGGAGTCTGTTTCCAGTCACCTCAGACAGACACAGTGACAAACAGACCGCAGAAAAGAGTCCATCCACATCCAGCCTGGGGAACCAGTCACCTTACTGGGGTCACTCAGGAGCACAGGTGACTCGGCAGGAGCATCACTGAGAAGCCCACCCCAGCCTGAGTGTCCACTCATGACACTGCGTCACTGGAGTCCCCCGCAGAACTTGGAGCAGCTCCATGGAGCAAACTCCTTCCCCAGACACCATTCA
>NW_008403600.1:0-252 GCF_000622305.1 Nannospalax galili | reverse complement strand
AAAACAGTATCTGAGCTGGTTGTTTAAGGACCTTATTTGTTACATACCTTTAGGTTTGGGTTTGTTTTCATAGCGTTGGTTTTAAAGTATCTCTTTGGTTTGCTCTCTTTGGAAGTACTTTGGTTTTGACATTCTCGGTCTGGTTTGTGTTGCTTTCAGACCTCTAAAGTCCTGAAAATGGTTTGAGAAAATTGAACTCCCATTGGTTATAGGTTTGATTTAATATATTAACTCATTTTCATTGCTGGAGAT
>NW_008403599.1:0-252 GCF_000622305.1 Nannospalax galili | reverse complement strand
AGGACAACTTGCAGGAGTTTTCCCTTCCACCATGTGGGTTCCAGGGATAGAACTTAAGTCGTCAGGCCCAGCAACAAGTGACTTTACCCACTAAGCCACCTTGACAGCCCATACGTGGAAAACTTTAAGGAATCTACACACAGAGAGTGTGATGGTTAGTGTTGGTTTTCGACTTAATAGGCTCTGAAATCACCTAGAAGTATCCAGGTACACTTGTGACAGATTATTTAGATTAGATTAGCCTCTGGGCAC
>NW_008403598.1:0-252 GCF_000622305.1 Nannospalax galili | reverse complement strand
TATTACAGCTGCAATGCTAAAGTAATCCAGAAAAGGTCCTAAGAAAAAAAATGTATATGTAAGTGTGTTAAAAAATCAATTACAGGCCTGCACTACTATCCTCAGGCCTCTGGGGGTGAGTCTATAGCACAGCTCTCTGCACCGGGACTCCCTAATCCACATTCACCCTTCCATCCCTACCGCCGTTCTATACTCCTAGATTGGGCCCTGCACCATTCCTAGTTTTGGGGCACCAGACACCTGGGGAACCAA
>NW_008403597.1:0-252 GCF_000622305.1 Nannospalax galili | reverse complement strand
GGTTATGGTTAGGGGTTATGTTTAGGGTTAGGGTTAGGATTGGGTTAGGGTCAAGGTTAGGATTATGGTTTGGTTTTGGGTTTGGGATTGGGGTTGTTTTGGGGGTTAGGGTTGGGGTTTAGGGTAAGGGTTAGGGTTAAGGTTATTTTTAGGGGTTAGGGGTTGGTTTAGGGTTATTGTTAGGGTTATGGTTAGGGCTACGGCTAGGGCTAAGGTTAGGGTTAAGCGTTAAGTGTTATGGGTAGGGCTAGG
>NW_008403596.1:0-252 GCF_000622305.1 Nannospalax galili | reverse complement strand
GAAAGGACTTTCTAAATCAGACACCAGCTGCTCAGGCACTAAGGTCAATAACAGTAAGTGGGACCTCATTAAATTACAAAGTTTCTGTACAGCAAAACAAACAACCAAGGAAGGGAAAAAGAAATCCACTGAATGGGAGAAAATCTTCACAAGCTACACATCTGAGAGGGGATCAATATCCAGAATATACAATGAATTCAAAAAAGAAATAGGAAAATAAAGGACCCAATAAAAAGATGGGCAATAGACCTA
>NW_008403595.1:0-252 GCF_000622305.1 Nannospalax galili | reverse complement strand
ACATGGTGCTCAGTTTCCCCCCCACAATTCTGCAATATGACATCACATTGCGTCATGTTGCCATCACAGTGTTATAGCATGACTTGTCAGTGTTCCATTTTGACATCACAATGCTCCAATGTGTGAACAGTATCGCCCCATGTGCCATAATATTGCCCAATGTGCCATCACAATGTGGCACTATGACTTCACAATGTTCCATTGGCATCACAATGCTCCAATGTTACATCACAATTCCCAAATGTGCCAACA
>NW_008403594.1:0-252 GCF_000622305.1 Nannospalax galili | reverse complement strand
ATTACAATGATCCATTGTGTTGTCAACACGGTCGATATGCAAACACGGTGCTCAACGTCCCATCACAATCTCCAAATGTGAAATCACAATGCTCCAATTTGTCATCACAAAGCTCCAGTGCATCATCCCAATGCTTCATGGTGACATTACAATGCTCCAATTGTGTCACCACAAAGCTCAATTTGACATCACAATGCTCAATGTCCCCTCAGAAGCCCCCTAATGTGTCATCAAAATGCTCTGTGTGCAAAT
>NW_008403593.1:0-252 GCF_000622305.1 Nannospalax galili | reverse complement strand
TTCTTCAGTCTAATGTTATTAGCAAAGGAGCAGGAGAGGCTATCCCACCATGCCATGGCACACAGGGACACACCCAGCACACATACCAGGTTTTACACAGACTCTGCCACCCACAGACTGGCACAGACAGGAATATTCACAGACCCTGCTTTGAAAGCTTGTTTGCTTTAAAACCTTTACAACTTTTTTAAATAGTGGAAATGTACATTTTTGCCAAAAGAAATCTCCTTTCTTCAGAAGCTGTTCTTGTTT
>NW_008403592.1:0-252 GCF_000622305.1 Nannospalax galili | reverse complement strand
TCCACAACAGCCCAACAGCAGGAACCTTCTCAGGCTGCTACTCAGCTGTGGGCACCTCCTCTGTGTGCTGTGAAGCTTCCAGCACGCCCTCCTGCTGTGGCACAGCCTCTGGAAATGCAACCACTAGCCTCTAATTCTATTAGAAATGGGGAGTTGGTCCCCACTTTATATAAAGCAGCAATTGCTCCAATAAGAAAATATAGATTTGTCTTCCTGGGTAACAGCAACCCAGGACATAGACACAGTTTCAGC
>NW_008403591.1:0-251 GCF_000622305.1 Nannospalax galili | reverse complement strand
CCACTGAGAAGAAGAAAATCATTACCAGCTACACAACTGACAGAGGATTAAAATCCACAATATACAAAGAACTCAAAAACAAAGAAACAAGAAAATAAACTACACAATAAAAAGGTGGGCTCTGAACAGAGAGGATTTTTTTGGGGGGGTATTTTCAATACAAGGTCTCCCTATAGCACTAGTTGGCCTGGAACTCACTCTGTAGAGGAGGCTGGCCTTGAACTCACAGAGATCCACCTGCCTCTGCCTCC
>NW_008403590.1:0-252 GCF_000622305.1 Nannospalax galili | reverse complement strand
TTATTTTTATTTCATATGTATGAGTGTATTGCCTGCATGTTTGTAAGTGTATCCATGTCGTGCAAGCCCACAGCGTCAGAAGAAGGTGCCAGATCCCCTGGAACTGGAGTTATAGACAGTTGGTAGCCACCATGTTGGTGCTGGGAATCAAACCCGGATCCCCTGGAAGAGCAGCCAGGGCTCTTAACCATGGAGCCATCACTCTAGCCCCACCCAGTGCAATCATATTTCTACAAAGCTGTCATCAAACCA
>NW_008403589.1:0-252 GCF_000622305.1 Nannospalax galili | reverse complement strand
CTGAGCACTGTGATGTCACTTTGGAGCATTGTGATGACACATTGGACAATTAGGATAGCACATCGGAGCATACCCTTAACATCTTGGAGCATTGTGAAGCCACATTGGAGCATTGTGATGAGACATTGTTTCATTGTTATGCACACTGAATATTGTATTGTTACAATGGAGCACTGTGAATTCATATTGGAGGATTTTAATGGCACTGTGATGGCACATTGGAGCATTGTGATGTCACATGAAACATTTTAA
>NW_008403588.1:0-252 GCF_000622305.1 Nannospalax galili | reverse complement strand
AGGAACTGTGATTCAGAGGGGGTATGAGAGTCCATTTCAAGGTGGAAGCAGCATGTGGTAATGTGTAATAGTCTCCTGTATGGTTCTGGTGTTGAAATCGTGAAGGGATCACAGAGAGCAGCTGAGGCTTGTCACCCTAAAGTGTGTACTGTTTTATATTGTGATATTAATGTTAAAATCATATCTTTTGGACAAGAAATAAAAAAGTTGTGGTATAATAGTGATGTTGACAAGGGTTCAGTTGAACTGGAT
>NW_008403587.1:0-252 GCF_000622305.1 Nannospalax galili | reverse complement strand
CATCGTATTATGTGATGAGAAGAGACTGTGATTCCTTGGGAGACCTCAGGACTTTTTCTTTGTAATGAGTACTCAGAATAGAGGCACCTAGCATGTTCCAGCACAATAAGAGCTTAAGAGAAGGGTGGTGGAAATGGTTGAGTGGATAAAGCACTTGTGCAGGCATGAGTACACAGAGATAAGATTCCCAGAACCCACGTCAATGCTAGGCAGGCGTGGTAGCCACCTGTCATCTCAGCACTTTGGAGGCAG
>NW_008403586.1:0-252 GCF_000622305.1 Nannospalax galili | reverse complement strand
TTCGAACCCCATTAGTGTTTGTATCTTTACAAAAGTTTTGCAGACTTCAGCATACTACTGACTGGGAAGGGCAGGAGGCGTGGGAGAGAAGTATGGGTGCCAATCATATTTTGAACTGAAGGGTCAGAGTGCTGTCTTTTAAATAACTGAGTCATCTTTGCTGGGCTATCCAGCATTGTACCGCATAGATTTTACGTAGTACGGTTTGCAATCCCTTAAAACTCTTGAAAATAACAGGACATCAGCTCATGT
>NW_008403585.1:0-252 GCF_000622305.1 Nannospalax galili | reverse complement strand
TGCTTAGGTGTGCCCAATTATTCCCTTTGAAATAAGACAGTACTTGTTTTGTGCGGTCACCACCAGCGGTGGCTGCTCCTCTGTTATCATGAATGCCACTCCTTCGTTCTCATGGGTGTCAAGGCTGCTCCTCCACTGGCCCTGGGCTGAGGCCACTCTTCTGCCTGCCCTTGGCTGAGGCCACTGTTTTGCTCACCCGGTGCTGAGGCAGCTCTTCTGCTTGCCCTGTGCTGTCTCCTGTCATTGCTGCTT
>NW_008403584.1:0-252 GCF_000622305.1 Nannospalax galili | reverse complement strand
TGGTTTTAGGGTTATGATTAGGGTTAGGTTTAGGGCCATGGTTATGGTTATGTTTAGGGCTAGGGCTTGGTTTAGGGACAGGGTTAGGGTTAGAGTTAGATCTCAGGGGAGTTATTAGGTTACTATTAGTGTTAGGATTAGCAATAGGCTTTTATGGTGAGGTTTAAGGCAGGTCATTGATTTATTTTAGTGTTAGTCAAAGGTTAGGGTTAGGGATAAGTGTAGCATTAGTTTTAGGGTTAGCCTTAGGTT
>NW_008403583.1:0-252 GCF_000622305.1 Nannospalax galili | reverse complement strand
TGTCTCAGATGACTCTGTCCCACCTACAGAGCCGTTGGTCCTATGAAAGCATGAATGCCGAGAGCTGTTCTTCTAAACAGACACATTTCAATATTCTTTATTTCTAAATATTTTTTAAATATTGATTTGAATGCAATACCCTCTTTTTGTATTAAATTATTTTATTCTAAAACTGGGTTTCATTATTTTCTTAAACAACAGTATTTTGTATATATGCATCATGTTTTGGCATTTTATACTGTCAACTTTGTA
>NW_008403582.1:0-252 GCF_000622305.1 Nannospalax galili | reverse complement strand
TTGCCTGCCATTTCATAATAAAACTTTTACCATTGAAAATGGTGGTAGGTATGTGATTTTCATACATGTTTATTTATAAAGGAAGTTTTCTTCTGTTCATATGTTGAACGCTTTCGTTTTAATTGTTCATGCCAACTGTTGAATGAAAGTTTTTACAGAGAGAAAACTTAATGCTGAAAATAAAACACCAGGCACTCTCCCTACTCTCCAAATCTCTAGAGTAGAGAAACATGAGTTCTTGGGGGAATAGAA
>NW_008403581.1:0-252 GCF_000622305.1 Nannospalax galili | reverse complement strand
TAAATGGATGGAACTAGTAACTGTTATACTAAGTGAAGTAACAGCCTCAAAAAAATTGACCTATGTTCTCCCTCATATGTAGATCCTAGAACCAAATCCTGATAAGTGAGTTTGTATCCAGAAATAACTACAGGAACCAGGATAATGGAAAGGAGCCAGGGAGGTAAAGGAATAGAACCTGAAAGGGAAGAACAGTAGGATACAGGCATTAATAAGGAAGATATGGATAAAAATTGGGTTAGTTTAAGGGAG
>NW_008403580.1:0-252 GCF_000622305.1 Nannospalax galili | reverse complement strand
ACCATGGACATGGGCCAGGATTCTGGCACAATCATGCAGGGGGGCATCCAACTCTGGGTCTGGCAAGAGCATGGCTGGATTCAAGGCAACTGATATCTGGAAGGTGATTCTAGCAGGATTAAGAAGTAGTGCCTGATAATGGGTTATACGGGCGTTACTTAGCCATGTCCGGGGGCTGCTTTAAAACTCCTTCAATTGCAGGTGGTGTGGTGATGGTCAAGTTCTGGCCCAAAGTCAGTTTGTCAGCATCTT
>NW_008403579.1:0-252 GCF_000622305.1 Nannospalax galili | reverse complement strand
TAGAAGATCAATGTTTTGCAATCTGTTTTTGAAGAACTGTGAACACAGACATCAACAGAAGATAGAAAACAGAAGAATTCACATATATCATGTGGAAAGCCACATATATTTAACATATTGGTACTTAGAGATGAGAAGAAAATATAGAATTTCATGCTATGAAAAACTCTAAGTAACTCTCATCAAACTCCTACTGTCATTTTTGGAAAAAATATATAAATACTATAACAACAGAAAATCACAAGACCGAAG
>NW_008403578.1:0-252 GCF_000622305.1 Nannospalax galili | reverse complement strand
AGATAGATAGATAGATAGATAGATAGATTGATGGATGGATTAATGGATGGATAGAAAGAGAGAAAGAAAGAAATTAAGAAAGTAAGAAAGAGAGAAAGAAAGAAAGAAAAGTTATGTACTTAGGTACTTAATAGATTTGTAGACACAACATTGCTAAGTAGATAGATGACAGATGATAGACAAATACTTGTTAGATGAAAAGGTAGGTAGGTGACAGAGAGAATAAAGTTTTCATGACAGAATATCATGGAC
>NW_008403577.1:0-252 GCF_000622305.1 Nannospalax galili | reverse complement strand
AAATGACAAAGAAACATTGTGAAGTCATCTTGTAAAATTTTGATGGCACTATGAAGCAATATAATAATACATGGGGCAATAGTGTTGGAATACTGGAGCACTGTGATGTCTTTTTGGAACATTGTGATGTCACAATGGAGCATTTTGAAGTCACATTGTAACAGTGCATTGGCGCATTGGAGCAATAGAATGGCAATGTTCAAATAGAGTTCGCACGTTGCAGTATTGTGATGTCACATTTTGAAGTCATAT
>NW_008403576.1:0-252 GCF_000622305.1 Nannospalax galili | reverse complement strand
TGGGAATGATTCCACTCACTATCACCCCTAGTGACCCACTAGGAAAATTTTGCTTCTTGTACCTGTGACTTTGTGCTCTGCTGGTTTAGGCATTTTGGTTCCAGAGTGGGGAGTGCTTCTGCCAGGAGACACAACAAACATTTCTTTGAACTGGAAGGTAAGATTTCCCCTGGGCCACTTTGGGCTTCTGATGCCCTTAAATCAACAGGCTAAGAAAAGAATAACAGTATTAGGAGGGGTGATTGACCCAGA
>NW_008403575.1:0-252 GCF_000622305.1 Nannospalax galili | reverse complement strand
TCCTTTAAGTCTTGTTGGTGTGCAGCCCTTAAGGAGATCAGAGCATAATACTAAAGGGAACATGAAAAACTGCCAGGTGTTACACCTTCTTGATCATCTTGGTGCCCCTCTTCTTTGGCCTGCTTAGGACACCAATCTAGTGGCCCAAGGGGGTAAAACGGTTGGTATCTTGCTGGGATCATATAAATATGGCCAAAAATAATGTTCACCAAGGACCAAGCACCACTCAGGAGGTTGGAGAACTCAATCAGA
>NW_008403574.1:0-252 GCF_000622305.1 Nannospalax galili | reverse complement strand
TACCTACAATTGTAAACATATAAGCCCTCAAATTTGTCTAAAGATTCAATGAAATTGTATTCAGAATTTTAATGTATACCTGAGTCAAAATATACACACACACAAACACACAAACACACATATATATATGTATATGTATATGAGTGGGTGAAACGAATGATAAATTGGATGATTCACTATAGCCTTAATTATTACTCACATTTCTATGGACTCTTCACACCAGTATCACATAGTTATTTGCTTAATTCTGAG
>NW_008403573.1:0-252 GCF_000622305.1 Nannospalax galili | reverse complement strand
ATTTTATCACAACAGAAGTGCAACCAGAACAGAAATGGGTCCTGCAGAAGTGGGGTGTTGCTGTGATAGAGCTGACCATATGGCTGTTATGCCTTGAACTGTTTAGTGAGAGAAATGTGGAAGAATGTGGAAGTTTGGTGCAGAAAAGCCAGAGTGCTGTGGTCAGAACTTAATGGGTTTTTCTTGTAGGAGCTTGGAAAGTCACAATGCTGAGGGAAAAAAAAAAAAAAAAAAAAAAAAAAAAAAAAAAAA
>NW_008403572.1:0-252 GCF_000622305.1 Nannospalax galili | reverse complement strand
AAAGAAAGAAAGAAGAAAACCACTTTCCCTTTCCCAGCAGTGATCAGCTGCCTTGGGTTGGGTTGGAATTTCTTACCCATTTCCCCCTTATCCCTTTCCCCATGTCTATGCTGAGATTCTGTCTAGTTTGAGCTTTCATAGGTGCATGCTGTACCACTGCTGTGAGTTCGTATGAGTAACTTCCCAACTGTCTGGAAGACTCTGTTTCTTTGTGGTCATCCACCACCTCTGGCTCTTACAGTCTTTCTGCCC
>NW_008403571.1:0-252 GCF_000622305.1 Nannospalax galili | reverse complement strand
GTTGGCCTTAAGCTTGTGATTCTCCTCTCCTGCCACAACCTCCTGAGTAGCTGGGATTACAACCTGGGGCTGTTGCTCAGAACTATGCCCCAAAGCCCTGGTTGTATCCTTTTGTGTGGTTTCAATTCTCTTTGCTTGTATACTGATTTAGTCCTCGGGGTTTTGTTTTGTTTGTTTGTTTGTTTGTTCTTTGTTTTCTTTTTTTGGTATTGGTTTCTAAGGACTCTTTATGTAAAATATATCTTTATTTTC
>NW_008403570.1:0-252 GCF_000622305.1 Nannospalax galili | reverse complement strand
GGTGCTGTTTTAAATAGCAAGAGGGTCAAGGAAGACCTCAAGCATGTGACAAGGGAGCTGGGAGAGAGGTGAGGCTGGGAGTCTGAGACAAAGGTATCCATAGGGTTTTTTCTGTGGAGGCCTCTCTCTATATCCTAATGTTCTCTTAAATCTGAAGTACTCAGATTAGGACCTAGTCAATTATCTCATTTAATCTTAATTCTTTTACAACTCTTATCTCCAAATGTTGGGACATTCTGAGGTACTGGGGTT
>NW_008403569.1:0-252 GCF_000622305.1 Nannospalax galili | reverse complement strand
GGGAAACAACCAGTATTTGGGGTCTGGCAAGCTGAATTCCAAATAGAGGGATCAAGCAGTCAGACTTGCAGGATAGGGGTGAAGCACACTGTTGGGGGGGGTTGGCTTTCAAGGATGGATTCTGTGTGGGCCTTTACCACCAGGTCAAAGCAGCCTTCAAATGTCCTTGCACTGCAGCTCTTCTCCACTGAACCTCCATGGATGCATAGATGCCATAGTTAGTCCTCATCCTCAAAGACTAGATTTCAGTTT
>NW_008403568.1:0-252 GCF_000622305.1 Nannospalax galili | reverse complement strand
ACAGACAGTTGTTAGCTGCCATGTGGGTGCTGGGAATCGAACCTGGGTCTTTTTGCAAGAGCAACTGATCCTCTTAACTGCTGGGCCAACTCTCCAGTCCCCTTTGCTTAATATTAAAATGGCACCATAGCTTTCTCCCATCACAGAAAGGGCACCTTCATCTTGCCCACACCTCATGAGTGTCACAGTACTGAAGATGAATATGAATCTAGGCTCAGCTCTCAGGTGATGACTGTTGAAACTTTTTCTTTA
>NW_008403567.1:0-252 GCF_000622305.1 Nannospalax galili | reverse complement strand
TAAAAACTTTTAGTTACTGAGGAAATTCTAAAACTTATGTTTTACTTCCAGTATTCCCAAGTGTAATTATTACATTTTTCAGCAATGTTTCTTACAATATAGATTGCAATTCCCTTATTGCAGTTATGCGACATAAACTCTAAGTCACTGCTTCATCCGCTCACACTATGATTTGATCAGAAAAACAAACATGAGGAAAGCACAGGAAGTGATGGAAACACGTCTGCACAGTTTCTCATTTTTAAATACATT
>NW_008403566.1:0-252 GCF_000622305.1 Nannospalax galili | reverse complement strand
TCTTCTCAGTCTGGTGCACAATCAAACTTCTTACAAGTTCAGAGTAATGAATGAACACTGGGCTGTCTCCTGAGATGAAATAGATCAGGACTTGCCTTTCCATTTCTCAGAAAAACAAGGCTTATGTAAGACTCTGAGACCTGTAAGGAAGCCTGGGCTCTTCCCATCTATCCTCCCATGACCCTTGGCTCTGCCTGTGCATCAATCCTAGAGGAGATCATTGTACAGGAAGTCAAAGGTGCTGCCTCCCAA
>NW_008403565.1:0-252 GCF_000622305.1 Nannospalax galili | reverse complement strand
TGCTTAAATCTAAACTTTAAAAAAGTGATAATATGCAAAATTTATGTCAAAGAAATTTAATAAAATTCATATGAGGTGAATGCTGAATATTTGAAAATTGATAAGACAAATATCACCCTAATAAACATGCACAATTTGGGTTGTAGGGTGGGAAAACTATGGCTTTTCTCTCCTGGCCAAGCACCCATGCCTTTGCAAGATCTACATTAGGGAGAACTTCATGAAAAGAAAGTTCTTAAAAAAAAAAAAAAA
>NW_008403564.1:0-252 GCF_000622305.1 Nannospalax galili | reverse complement strand
CCCATGAGCTTCCAGTGATTCTTCTGGCTCTGCCATCCATCTCACCATCAGCGCAGGGATGACAGATGTATGCTGCTGCACCTGTCCTTACCTAGGTTCTGGGGATTCAAACTCAGGTTCTCACACTTTCACAGCAAGTGCTTTCACTCACTGAGCCATCACCTCAGCCTTCTGTTTTTTTGACAGGGTCTCAGGTAGCCTAGGCTGGACTCCAACTTGCTATGTGGTCAAGGATGACCCTGAACTTTTTAT
>NW_008403563.1:0-252 GCF_000622305.1 Nannospalax galili | reverse complement strand
ACTAGTTTTCTGCTTTCTGTGGGCTGCACTTTAAACATATATGTCTAAAGACTCAAAGCTATTTCCACATAATTAAGAGAGAATTCAGTACTTATATGTGTTGGTCTGGGTTACCTCACTCAAGAATTGTATTTTCAACTCCATCCATTTACCTGTGAATTTAATTTTTCTTTACCACTGAAAACTATTCCATTGTATATGTGAACCACATTTTCATTATCCATTTATCTGTTGATGGGCATCTAGGTTGCT
>NW_008403562.1:0-252 GCF_000622305.1 Nannospalax galili | reverse complement strand
AAGGCTAACTAACTTTTGGGTATGTGCATGTGTATGCATGTTCATATGTGCGTGATACATGTGTGTATAAAGGTCAAAAGACAATCTTGTCATCGTTCTTTTAGACAGGGTCTCTCACTGACCTGAAGCTTTCTGGCTAGGCTAGGCTGGCTAGCCTGTGAACCCCAGGGTTTCACCTATCTCCACCTCCCCAGGAGGTGGAGGTCCTCATGTTTGAAAAGCAAGCACATGACTAATTGAACCATGTCCACA
>NW_008403561.1:0-252 GCF_000622305.1 Nannospalax galili | reverse complement strand
GTGAAAAGGGACAGGTCTGTGAGAAGGGCAAGAAGTTAGGACAGGCAGCCAAGGGAAATAGGGGCAGGAGTGGGGCAGAATAGTAGGGAGGCCAGACAACGGTACGTGCAGGCAAAACACTACACACATAAGAATAAGATTTTTAATGAGCAGAAGGATAGGGAAGGGTAAAGAGGGGCTGGAAGGAAGGACAGGGAAGAGGGGGCAGGGAGAGGGAGGGCAAGGAGATAGAACAAGGGGAAGGGAGTGGGA
>NW_008403560.1:0-252 GCF_000622305.1 Nannospalax galili | reverse complement strand
TCAGGAAGTGTTTTAGGGTACTTCCTGTTGCTACTGTTTTAGGGCCAGTTGAGGAAAGGGTCCTAAGCTTAGTTACAGAGATGTGTCAATAATTACCTTTGCACCTATGAGTAGGGAATAACCTCCAAGTTTAGACAAAAGGATCACCATTTTCCCTTTTGAATTTAAGGTGCTTTATATTTCTGAATGCTGGAATTCTACAGGCTGGACCTGATGGTTTTTATTTCCTGAAAGAGACCCTATCTCAAGATA
>NW_008403559.1:0-252 GCF_000622305.1 Nannospalax galili | reverse complement strand
ATCAAGAAATTCCAATGGACTTTAATTTGGACATTTAAATTTTTCCCTGTTCTGATTTTTTCTGATTCCCTATCTAGAACATGTAATGCTAACTATTCTTGCCTTTACTTCTCCTTCATATCTCCCAGACATTGGTCAAGGACTTTCTTGTCTCCCTACAGTTAAAACTTATGCAATTTGGGAGAATTTTAGATAGACCCATTGAAGGGGTACCCCAATTGCCACACCCTGCATCCCTGTTCAGCATGGAAG
>NW_008403558.1:0-250 GCF_000622305.1 Nannospalax galili | reverse complement strand
TAAGAAATTATATTTGGAATCAGTAGATTTTACAAGTATTCACAATAAAAAGGTCCAAGTAGACAAGGATTCACAACAGAATTTTATCAGACATGCAAAGAAGATTAACAACAAATAATATTTATATTATTCAAAAAGATACAGAGAGAGAACTTCTTAATTCCTTCTATGAAGCAATTTCTCTAATACAAAAATCAGGTAAAGACGAGAGAGAGAGAGAGAGAGAGAGAGAGAGAGAGAGAGAGAGAGA
>NW_008403557.1:0-252 GCF_000622305.1 Nannospalax galili | reverse complement strand
ACAATTATAGAATTAAGACCAGGTCAGGTAGTATAGTAGCTGAGTAGCAGTGCCTGCTGTATAATGTCCAAATTGATACACAAAATAGATGCTAAAGTTAGGTAAATGCAGTTAAGATGAGAGTGCTTATTTAAAAGTTGTCCGTGTCTGCCAGAGTTCCTATAGAACCTTTTGTTTAAATTCCTCTCCTTGAATTAGTCACCTTGATTTCCTTCCACAGGTCTTGGGGTGTGGGTGACAGGGGCTGTGGTC
>NW_008403556.1:0-252 GCF_000622305.1 Nannospalax galili | reverse complement strand
TTTGATTTTATATTGGAGTGGTCTAATTGCTTTTGTCTTCAGGAGTTCCCAAGAGGCCCAAGTGAGATAAGGCTCAGATGCTCTCAGGCTTTTTCCTAAGTTCTGGGTCCCTCCAAAAATTAATCTGCCCTCAGGAATTTGGAGGCTGGCCTGGCCTGGGAAAAGGGCCCAGGATAGATGCTGGTCTCAGGAAGCTGGTTCCTGTGCCACCCAGGGAAGTAAAGGGAGGTGAGGGTGGGACCAGGCCCAGAG
>NW_008403555.1:0-252 GCF_000622305.1 Nannospalax galili | reverse complement strand
CTTCAAACCTACACCTGGTCTCCCTAGGTCTTACTGGTGTTTCCAGGCCCTACATGCTCTATGGTCCGGCCAGATTTTGGCAACGCTCCACTTCTGCTCTGTTCCTGCCCACTGGGCTTCAGGTTCCTGTTACCTCACATTTCCAAACATGCCCATGCCACACCCCTTCTCAAATAACTTTGAATTTGCTTCACCTCCATTCTTTGGGCCACTCCTCTGACTCAGGTGACTGTCCCTGAACCACTCAGAACC
>NW_008403554.1:0-252 GCF_000622305.1 Nannospalax galili | reverse complement strand
GTGCAGTATGTTGCAATCTGATAATTTATTTTTTCAAAAATACTTAAGTTTGTTGTCTGGCTTTTTAAATAATCTTACCAGAACAAAGGTAATTTCTAGCTTTGTTTTTCTCTTTTCAAATAATTTCATTTCATTGATGAATTCGTTTTAATTTTTGACATAATATCCTGACAAATGTTATATAAAAATTCAAATTAAAAGTAAACATCATCCTGAAACATTCCATTTCTTTTTTCCTTTTCCTATCTGATG
>NW_008403553.1:0-252 GCF_000622305.1 Nannospalax galili | reverse complement strand
CTCCTCTGATATCGCATCTCTACCTTCAGCAGTTGCTTGATGCGCATTAGACAAGTGCTGAGTATTCAGTGAAATGTTTTTCTAGTTCGGTTAAACCTAATGATAACAGAGAAGTTAGCACCATGAACTTCAACACACCAAAGAGGAAGTGGCCTGATTGAATTATCATTTTGGATGAGGCACTCAGGTGTGCTCACCAGTCTTCCAGGGATCTGTCACTGCAGGTCTTATGCATGGGCCTAGATGCTTAGG
>NW_008403552.1:0-252 GCF_000622305.1 Nannospalax galili | reverse complement strand
CATTCTTTCCACAACCACAGGTGTCACGTGGTCTCCACCTGCTGAATGAGACGTGCTATTCTGCAAACTTTCAAAGCTCCAACAGAGCCCACACACAGCACGAGCTTCCATAGTATCTGGAAAAGAAGACACGGTGGCGGGGCCGCTCAGTCTCAGAGAGAAGGGGCTGCTTCCGACTTTGCGTCTTGAATGAAGTTTGCTTTTTGCCAGGGGCAGACGCTGCACGACTGCTGAAAACGCTCCTGTCCCTAC
>NW_008403551.1:0-252 GCF_000622305.1 Nannospalax galili | reverse complement strand
AATAAATAAATAAATAAATAAATAAAGTACGTTTTAATGTGGGAGCAATGGAGATGTGAATAAAGTGAAGAAAAATGGCATTTCTATGAACCAAATTTAGACTTTTGTCATTTAAATGCGGACAGGCCTATGTCTGTCCTTCACTGTTCTCAGTTAGCAGAACAGTCTGCAAGGAGAGAATTCCAGCATGTGGCAAAGAGGAAAGATAAGTGACAGACACCGATTTTCAGATAAGACACCCAGGAGAGTGGA
>NW_008403550.1:0-252 GCF_000622305.1 Nannospalax galili | reverse complement strand
CATTGTGAAGTCATATTGCTGCATTGTGATGTCACCTTGGAGTACTGTAATATCAAATTGCAGTGTTGTGATGTCACATTGTAGCATTGAGATATCACATTGGAGGATTGTGAGGGGACGTTGAGCACAATGTTTGCGTATTGACCATGGTGACAACACAATGGATCATTTTAGTCACACAATGGCGCACTGTGATTGCACAATGGCACATTGTGAAGTCATATTGTAACATTGCAATGGGACATTCGAGAA
>NW_008403549.1:0-252 GCF_000622305.1 Nannospalax galili | reverse complement strand
GGGGAAAGAAAAAACCTGGGAGATTTTAACTTGCTTAAGGTTAGAGAACCAAGAGTCAAAGGACCCAGAGAAAAAGACAAATAGTAATGAGAAAAGAAATGACCTAAAAATAAAAGCAGCTAAAACTGCACTTCAGATTCAACCTTTGATATAAAAAGAAGAAAACATTAACGATATCATAGCTAGGAAAAAATATTCCACATTGGAACTCTTGGGACTAGGAAAGACTTTCAAACAAGGAATTATAGCGCC
>NW_008403548.1:0-252 GCF_000622305.1 Nannospalax galili | reverse complement strand
CCTCCCTCCCTCCCTCCTTTCCTTCTTCCCTCCCTCCTTCTCTGAGCCTCCCCTTCTTTTTCTTTTCCTTCCTTTCTTTCTCTTTCTTTCTTTTCCTTTTTTCTTCCTTCCTTCCTCCATCTTTCTCCCTCCCCATCTTTCTTTTTTCTCTATTCTCTTTCCTTCCTCTCTCTTTCGCTCTCTCTTTCATCTTTCTTAATAGTGTCTCCCTCTGTAGCCTAGGCTGTACCTTGAACTTGCAGCAATTCTCTT
>NW_008403547.1:0-252 GCF_000622305.1 Nannospalax galili | reverse complement strand
GAAGGTTAGTTTGAAACAAGAGTAAGTTTTGCCCAGTAATGCATGGAACAGACACAGAAAAAGACGTGATTATGCCCATCCCAAATCACAGCCTCTTGCACTAACTTCCAGGAATAAAGATACAATTAATTTCTTGTAAATGTAAACTGCTGAATGTCTAATATCTCACTGGTGGATACTAGTTTTAGTTTTTTTTGTTTTTTTTTTTTTGTTTTTTGTCTTTTTGAGACAGGGTCTCCTTGTAGCCCCAGC
>NW_008403546.1:0-252 GCF_000622305.1 Nannospalax galili | reverse complement strand
TTTGTAAGGTGGAATGAAGACTGGAAGAAATAAATATCATTCCATCCAACTTCTTTTCTTAAAGAAAACCAGCATAAGAAAAACAATTGTCTTTGATCTCTGTTCTGGCACTAAGAGTTCCTTACATGTTCGTGTACCTTTCCATAGGAATTGGGTGAGAAAAATTTAACATGCTGCTATTAGTTTTTTTAATTTAAATCATGTTAGTACTAGAATTTCTCAAAAGCTGCCAATATTTGTGGGAAATGTTCT
>NW_008403545.1:0-252 GCF_000622305.1 Nannospalax galili | reverse complement strand
AGATAAAGGACAATTTGAAAATGCCCACACTGCCAAATGAAAATTAGGATACCATCTGGCAGATAGAAAAGGAACTTCTGGAGTTGAAGAGTCAAGAAAGGCAGGCTCTGGAGCCACAACAATGGCCGGCCCAGCAAATAATCACTTTCGGTGCAATAGTATCCTCTCTTTTGTCTTGGGGGACAGCAAGACAGTTGTCTGATTGAATTAAGACCCACACAATTGAAGGGAACTCATGTGTGGTACTGAAAA
>NW_008403544.1:0-252 GCF_000622305.1 Nannospalax galili | reverse complement strand
TAAATAAAATATTTTTAAACTGTAGCATGTAGGCTTGATCTATAGCTATTCTACGTGAGACCAATGAATTTCCCAGACACTGAGTTAGTGCCACACAGTCTCCTTTAGAGATTTCATTAAAGGGTAGTAGAAAAGAGAAATTCTCACAGTGAGCACAAGTTCTAGGAGACTACCAGGCTGTTAAACTTCGATGGAAAGACAAACAGTCAAACATGTAACTTTATCTCTATACATGGGCTATGACCTACGGTT
>NW_008403543.1:0-252 GCF_000622305.1 Nannospalax galili | reverse complement strand
CAGACACCTGAAAATCCAGACCATTATAAGGGAATATTTAAAAAACCTATACACTCCTATATTTGAAAATTTAAAAGAAACAGATGGATATCTAAAATCATGGGAACCACAAAAGTTAAACCAAGAGGAGATCAATAGTTTAAAAAGACCCATAACATACAAGGAAATTGAAACAGTAGTAAAAAGCCTCCCAACTAAAAAAGGCCCAGATGGATTTACAGCAGAATTCTACCAGACATGTAAAGAAGACCT
>NW_008403542.1:0-252 GCF_000622305.1 Nannospalax galili | reverse complement strand
CCAATCCTCTTCAAGAACAGCAAGTGTTCGTAAATTTGAGCCATATCCTCAGCACGCTCCTCCAAAATATTAAATTTCTGAGGACGCACTGAGTGGCCTGATCACACTGTTCTGCGTGAAGTGGTGGTGTGGAGACTTATGGGAAGATTAGGACATGGGTTTTTTCTTGAAAGAAATTGCTGTGGAGAGGTTTTCCATTCCCTTCAAAATATTAGAGGCCCCCTGTTAACTTATCTTTGTAAAGACTCATAA
>NW_008403541.1:0-252 GCF_000622305.1 Nannospalax galili | reverse complement strand
ACATCACAATACTCCAGTGAGCCAATACAATTGCCCCTGTGCCAATATATTACTCCAATATGCCATCAAAATGCTACAATATGACTTCGCAATGTTCTGATATAACATCATAATGCTCGAATGTGCTAAATCTATGGTCCCAAATGTGCCATCACAGTGTTTCAATATGACTTCACAATGGTGCACTGTTACATCACAATGCTCCATGGTGCCATCACCGTGTGAAAACATGACTGCAAAATATACCAATGT
>NW_008403540.1:0-252 GCF_000622305.1 Nannospalax galili | reverse complement strand
CAGGTTTTGAAAAGGCAGAAGAGACATACCCATGTGGGACAGCTTGCTGTTGCTTGGTTGATTGTTTGGTGGCTCAAGTGGATTTGTTGCCTTGACAGAATGTCCTGGGCTTGGTGAGCTGCCTCTGAATTGTGCCCAGCCCTCTGGGCCCTGGCCTGGAGGGTGATCAATGTGATCTGTGTATGTTTGGAGGGTTGTGGTGTGGAAGCAGCCCTGTAGAATGACTGTCAAGTATATAAACTTGGCTGTTGG
>NW_008403539.1:0-252 GCF_000622305.1 Nannospalax galili | reverse complement strand
GAAATACTGAGTTTGTAAATAGGTGGAATGTTTTTGTTTTAAGAAGAATCTAGCTTCCAAGGAAAACCCTCCTTTAACAGTGACCCTGGTGTTTGATTTTCCCGTATAGCCAGGCTGTGGTACTTTCAAATTGATTCTCGTTTCAGGAGGCCACTTACAAGATTTCATTCTGTGCCTTTGATACAGTATGAGAAAGAGACTGGTTAAAAATTACCACATTGCTGAGAGCATTCAGAAACTGAATGCATTTTT
>NW_008403538.1:0-252 GCF_000622305.1 Nannospalax galili | reverse complement strand
AGCCCATGTGAACCTTGAGGAACAGATCCTCAAATGACCTTAAGAGTAAAATTAAATTGGCTTATTTGGGCCAACACTCTGATCTGAAACACCCAAAAGGAAAGTATAATGAAAATTAAATTGATCAGTATATTTCTTTCAGAATCCATGGGTATATCTAAAGGCTACATAAGAAGAAACAGTACCAGACTGGAGATACCGTCCTTTGAGTTGTTGGCCAGGGTGGTACAAGAGACTCCCAAAATTACTCAG
>NW_008403537.1:0-251 GCF_000622305.1 Nannospalax galili | reverse complement strand
CGTCAGTGGGGGCAGGTGACACGACCATCTGCACGTCAGAGGGAGCAGGTGCCACGACCATCTGTATGTCAGAGGGGTTAGGTGACACAACCATCTTTATGACAGAATGGGCAGGTTAAACGAACATGAGCAAGTCAAAGAGGGGAGGTGACATGACAATGTGTATGACTAAGAGGACAAGTAACACGACCATGTGTACTTCAGAGAGTGCAGGTGACAAGACCATGTGCACATCAGAGAGGGCAGGTGAC
>NW_008403536.1:0-252 GCF_000622305.1 Nannospalax galili | reverse complement strand
TCGTGTCACCTTCCCCCTCTGCCATAAAGATGGTCGTGTCACCTCCCACTCGGACGAGCATGGGGTCGTGTCACCTCTCCGTCTAACATGCAGGTGGTCGTGTTACCTGCCCACTCTGATCTGCACATTGTCGTGTCAACTACCCCTTCTGACGTGCAGATGGCCATGTCACATCCGCCCTCTGACATGCAGTTGGTCGTGTCACCTGCCCTTTCTGATGTGCACATGGTCGTGTCCCCTGCCCTCTCTGAC
>NW_008403535.1:0-252 GCF_000622305.1 Nannospalax galili | reverse complement strand
AATAAGACATGAATCTTTTGGTATGGGTACAAAAAGGACTCCCAGAGTCTCATGTGTTCAATATTTGTGCTGTGGATATCAGGATTCAGAAAAAAAATTAATGGAAAGGCAATTTGGATCATGAGGGATGCAACCATGACTTCACAGCTGTTCCTCCATTCAGCCATGATTGGAGAAGTAGGTCACTGATGTACAACACTGAAGCACATAATCTTTTGCTGCCCTCAGAAAGACCTTCTTTATCTCTATCTC
>NW_008403534.1:0-252 GCF_000622305.1 Nannospalax galili | reverse complement strand
CATCACATGGGCAGGTGACACGACAATCTGCATGTCAGAGGGGGCAGGTGATATGATCATCTGCACGTCAGAGGGGGGATGTGACACTATGATCTGCAAGTCAGAGGGGGCAGGTGAAATTACCATCTGCATGTGAGAGGGGGTAGGTGACAAGGTCATCAGAATCTCACAGGGGGCAGGTGACTTGACCATCTGCACATGAGAGGGGCCATGTGACACAACGAACTGCAAGTCAGCGTGAGCAGGTGAATC
>NW_008403533.1:0-252 GCF_000622305.1 Nannospalax galili | reverse complement strand
AAGATCCCAACCGTACACTTGTATACTTTCTTTTAAAAACATTTTATTTATTATTTTTATTTTATGGGTATGAGTGCATTGCCTGCATGTATGTAAGTGCACTAGTATCATGCAGTGTCTATGGAGGTCAGAGAAGACCTTGGATTCCCTGGAACTGGAGTTATGGATGGTTTTTAGTTGCCATGGAGTTGCTTGCTGAGCATTGAACCTGGGTCCTCTGAAAGAGCAGCCAGTGCTCTTAACCACTGAGCC
>NW_008403532.1:0-252 GCF_000622305.1 Nannospalax galili | reverse complement strand
CCATCACAATGTACCAATGTGTCCTCAAAATGCTCCACAGTCAGCACCACCCTCAATGTACTGTCACAGTGCTCAATGTGCATTCACAATTCACATGTTTAATCACAATGCTCATTGTGACATCATAATTCCCCATTGTGTCATCACAGTGCTACGTGTGCTATTACGATGTTTCATGAGTCACCACAATGCTCAATGTGCCAACACTATGGCCTTCACAGTCCCCCAATGTGACCTCACAATGATCCATGG
>NW_008403531.1:0-252 GCF_000622305.1 Nannospalax galili | reverse complement strand
TGAAGTACCCAGACTTTTTCTATTTTGGCCTGTCCCTTTTCCCCTTCTACCTTGTTCCTGCCATTCCATCTTTTCTCCTTTAAAAGTCCTGGGTGAACTTGACTCCATAGGCCTTAACATAAATGACAGAATGCATGAAACCCAATGCGGCGGTTATGGGAGGTGCCAGTGGGGAAGGGGGTACGAAGATGACTAAGATGTTGTGTATGAAACACACAAAAATTCCATTGAAATATATTAAAAATTAGATAA
>NW_008403530.1:0-252 GCF_000622305.1 Nannospalax galili | reverse complement strand
GACTATAGCTCTGTAGTATAGTTTAAAATCTTGAATAGTAATCCCCCCCCCCAGTATTGCTCTTAGTCCTCAGGGTTGTTTTGGCTATCCGAGGTCTTTTGTGTTTTCATATAAATCCTAGCATAGTTTTTTTTTCCAATTCTGTGAAGAGTGTCATCAGGCTTTTGATGGGCATTGTATTGAATCTATAAATGACTTTTTGTAGGATGGTCATTTTCACAATATTCTTCCAATCCATGAGTATGGGAGGTC
>NW_008403529.1:0-252 GCF_000622305.1 Nannospalax galili | reverse complement strand
CTCAATGATATTTGGGGACACAACAAGATCATGTAAACTGATATACATAAACATATATAGATATATAACATTAAAATGTGGTGCTGTGGTGGAAGGTGTAGATAGGGGAAGGGATCTAAATGCCATCAAACTATAATGTATGAAAATCACAAAGATAAAATAAAATTTTGAATTGATTACACTAAACCAATGATTTTAGGAATTGTAATTGATCCAGGATTTCTCATCCCAATCAAGGCTCAATTCCAGGGA
>NW_008403528.1:0-252 GCF_000622305.1 Nannospalax galili | reverse complement strand
GAATGGCATAAATATTTTACACTCTTGAACATTATCAAAATATTATAGTGGCTCAAATATCGTGATTGAAACATAAGTAAAAAGAAGTATTTTAAGCGTTTGTTCTCTGTGGAACACATAGGTATCGCATCTTTCACCCCCACCTTTGAGGACCATGCTGAAGAATGTCTCGGCATGAATGTGGTGTAATGGTTTACACTTATTGAACTCTGTTTCCTCTAGTCCTGAGATTCTTTATTCTGTATTTTTATA
>NW_008403527.1:0-252 GCF_000622305.1 Nannospalax galili | reverse complement strand
AAACAAGAATTCTGGAGAGAGGGACTCAAAGGAAGATCTAGACAAAGAAAACAGCATATGTCAAGGACAAAAGATGCACAAGGGCCTGTGGTGTTTTGAAATGATCAGCCTCTCCTGGTATGACTGGGACCTTCCTGTCTAAGCACTGGAAGGCCCATGTACCAAGAATTAATGGGTACAGTTTGCCTGGGACGGTATCTATTTTTAAAGTGGAAATCCCATATACCTGCTTAGTTCTGAATAAACTGAGCT
>NW_008403526.1:0-252 GCF_000622305.1 Nannospalax galili | reverse complement strand
AAACAAGAATTCTGGAGAGAGGGACTCAAAGGAAGATCTAGACAAAGAAAAGAGCATATGTCAAGGACAAAAGATGTACAAGGGCCTGTGGTGTTTTGAAATGATCAGCCTGTCCTGGTGTGACTGGGACCTTCCTGTCTGAGCACTGGAAGACCCATGTACCAAGAATTAATGGGTACAGTTTGCCTGGGACGGTATCTGTTTTTAAAGTGGAAATCCCATATACCTGCTTAGTTCTGAATAAACTGAGCT
>NW_008403525.1:0-252 GCF_000622305.1 Nannospalax galili | reverse complement strand
CTATACCCATAGATTAATGCATCTATTAACTGTCACCAGAGAAATTTGATAATGCAACAGATGGTGATTAACAGAAAAACTCACAACTGGTAAACATGCAGAGATCAAGAAGCTGCAGAGTGTTTATCCATAAATAGGACACCTACATCAAACTTCTGCCATCGCAGCCAAGGCTCAGGGATCATTAAAGTAGGGGGCAGAAAGATTCTAAGAGCCAGAGGTGGAGGATGACCAGACAGCTGGTCACTTACT
>NW_008403524.1:0-252 GCF_000622305.1 Nannospalax galili | reverse complement strand
GGTCTTTGATCCATTTGGAGTTGAATTTTGTGCAGGGTGAAAGATAGGGGTCAAGTTTCATTCTTCTACGGGTGGCGATCCAGTTTTCCTGGTACCATTTGTTGAAGATGCTGTCTTTCCTCCATTATGTATTCTTGGAGCCTTTGTCGAATATCAGGTGGCTGAAATCATATATACTCATTTAGGTCTTCTATTGTGTTTCATTGATTTATGTATCTATTTTTGTGTCAGTACCATGCTGTTTTTATGACT
>NW_008403523.1:0-252 GCF_000622305.1 Nannospalax galili | reverse complement strand
TGAGGGGTCGCATCTTCAATGACATGCCAGGAACCCTGGAGGAAGCCAACAGCCTCAGGCTTGGCAGGACCCCCCCTGCCTCTCCAATATCTGCGAGTTTCTCTGTGTGTGTCCCAGCAGGATCCTGAGAGATTGCATAAGTGATTCAGGGCTGGAAGACGGAAAGTTCCAGGAGGCAGGAAGCAGAAACCCCAACTCAAAGATGACCACAGCCCTCATGACGTCACAACTTTAAGCCCCAGCAGTTCGAGC
>NW_008403522.1:0-252 GCF_000622305.1 Nannospalax galili | reverse complement strand
TTTCCCATGGTCCAATTTATTTGGCAATAGCTAAGGTACAGTATCTAAAATATATTGCAACAACTTACATAACTTACATGTGCTATGTAATCTAGCTTATTTCACCACTAGTTAAGTCTTTCTTCCAAGCCTACTATCAGCATTTTCCAAGGAAGCTTTCATATCTCAAAGTTGCACCAACAGATGCACTAATTGATTGGACTCAAGAGTATTTACCCAGGATGTGCCTGTTTCCATAAAACCTTTTTTTTT
>NW_008403521.1:0-252 GCF_000622305.1 Nannospalax galili | reverse complement strand
TTACAAGGCTAGAAAGATGGCTCAGTGGGATGGCTTGGTAGCTAACGTGTTTGCTGTGCAAATGTGAGTACCTGATTTCCTATCTACAGAACCCATATAAAAGCCAGGCATGGTACATCAAAAACCCCTCAGGTTGGAGGTACAGACGGTTGTTAGCTGCCATGTGGGTGCTAGGAACCAAACCCTGGTCCTCTGCAAGAGAGCCAGTGCTCCTAACTACTGAGCCAGCTCTCCAGCCCCAATTTTCTTCTA
>NW_008403520.1:0-252 GCF_000622305.1 Nannospalax galili | reverse complement strand
TTAGCTGCCATGTGGGTGCTGGGATTTGAACCAGGGCCTTCTGCAAGAACAGTCAGTGTTCTTAAGTTGTTGCTATGTGTAGGAGTGTAACTCAGTTCCCATTTGGGACCAACTGACATTAAGAGAGATGTATGCTATCCAAACAACCAGCTGACTACTTAGGGAGACACAGCACAATGAGTCACTGAGTAGGGGTGATGATGGGTAGAGTTTGAAGAAGTACACTATCTGGAACCATGTTTCACCTCAATT
>NW_008403519.1:0-252 GCF_000622305.1 Nannospalax galili | reverse complement strand
AAAAAAAAATCCTTAAATTCATATGGAAGCACAAAAGACCCGGGATAACCAAAGCAGCCCTGAATGCAAAGAACAACACTAGGGGAATTACTACACCAGATCTCAAACTGTACTACAGAGATATAGTCATAAAAACAGCGTGGTACTGGCACAAAAATAGACACATAGACCAAAACCCGAGTACATGCAATTTCAGTCACTTGATATTTGACAAAGGTTCCAAGAACACACAGTGGAGGAAAGACAGCATCT
>NW_008403518.1:0-252 GCF_000622305.1 Nannospalax galili | reverse complement strand
TTTTTTCATATGAACACCTAAATATTTCAACTCAAATTGTCTGCTCCACACTTCTAATCATTACCTATTGACACATTCAGTTTATAAATCTATATCTTCATTTTCATTCACTTTTTTAGAAAATGCTGGGGTGGATTAATTCTGAACACAGTCCCACACATTTTATGTTGTATATTACTGGTATTATCTTGCATGATGACTATTTCTGATTGTCAGCTTGATACAGCTGGGAAGAGGAAGCATCAATTGCAG
>NW_008403517.1:0-252 GCF_000622305.1 Nannospalax galili | reverse complement strand
ATGTGCCATTATATTGCTCCAGTGGTCCATCACAATGTTACAATATGACTTTACAATATTCCATTGCATAATGACAATGCTCCATGTGCCATCACAATGCTGAATGTCCCCTCACCAAGGCCCTAATATGTCATTACAATGCTCTATGATCAAATACAATGCCCCAATGTGTCATCACAATATTCCAATTTGGTATTCCACTGTTTCATGGGCCATCAAAATGATCCAATGTGACATCACAATGCTCAAAGT
>NW_008403516.1:0-252 GCF_000622305.1 Nannospalax galili | reverse complement strand
TGACTTTGGCATGTGGATTTCTTTTGTTGTTTCTGATTCTTGTGTGAGACTTAAGCCTTTCTTTGTTGAGTTTTTCTGTTTCTGCCTGTATACTTGATTTGCCTGTGTTGTTTTCTTATTCAGTATGAAAACCTGGTTGGTTCAGGTTCTCTCTTTTGACTTGATATTGGAGGGGACTGATGGCTTTAGTCCAGCTACACAGGAGTTCCCATAAAGGCCCAAGTCAGATGAGGATCAGATGCTCTCAGGCTT
>NW_008403515.1:0-252 GCF_000622305.1 Nannospalax galili | reverse complement strand
TTTGATTTCTTTGTGTGTTCTTTAAATTCACTGAATTCTTTAATCATGTTTGTAATTGTTATTTTGAGTTCCATGTCCTGGGTTATCTCTAGGGGGTTCTCACTGTACTCCTCTAGAAGATGATTGGTACCTGGTGAAGATAGATTATTTTCATTTTACTGTGAAATGCACACCAGCCTGGTCTATATAGAGAGTTTCAAGCAAGCTGGGTTTACAGAGAGACCCTGTCACAAAAAAAGCTAAAACAACCCT
>NW_008403514.1:0-251 GCF_000622305.1 Nannospalax galili | reverse complement strand
TCTAGTCAGCCTATCTAGAGGTCTTTGTTTTAGGAGGGCCAGATGTTCCTCTTCTAGCAGCAATCAGTTGTCAATACTCGTTTAGATAAGATTATGGTCTGCTGTTCATTTTCCCAGTTCTACACTGGGTTACAATTTGGGAATTCCTTCATTCACCCTGGCCAACAACTCAAAAGAAGGTATCGCCTGTCTGGCATTACTGCTTGTTATGTAGCCTTCAGATATGCATATGGGCTCTTAAGAAATTACAT
>NW_008403513.1:0-252 GCF_000622305.1 Nannospalax galili | reverse complement strand
TGATCTCATAGAGACTCACCTGTCTCTACTTCCTGAGTTCTGGAATTAAAGTCGTGTATTACCGCATCTGTGCTAGTAGTTAAGGATTGATTGATTGATTGACTGACTGTCTGACTGATTGACTGACTGATTGATTGAAAGAGACAGGGTATCACTGTTACCCCAGCTGGCCTAGAACTCACTATGTAAACCAGGCTGGCGTCAAACTCACAGAGATCTGCCCGTCTCTGCCTCCCAAGTGCTGGGATTAAA
>NW_008403512.1:0-252 GCF_000622305.1 Nannospalax galili | reverse complement strand
GGCACCAAAGGAGAAGGGCGTATAAAGATGATTTTCTGTATGAAATACATAAATAGTCAATAGAAATTGATAAAATAAATGTATGCATGTACATGTCACAATAATAATCAAAGAAGAGGAAAGGAAATTATAAGAGCGTAAGAGAAACATGGAAACGTTGGAAGGGACTGGGAGGAGTGGAAATAATAATAATGCAAATACAATACTCGTGTATGAAATTCTCAAAAATACACAGAATCTATAAATAGGAAC
>NW_008403511.1:0-252 GCF_000622305.1 Nannospalax galili | reverse complement strand
TGACAAAACATTCTGACCAATACCAACTTGGGGAGGAAAGAGTTTATTTGGTTTATAGTCACAGTTCATCAGGGAGCCTAAGGTAGAAACTGAGGGCAGGAATCTGGAGCAGCTGAAGGACAGGCCATGGAGGAATGCTGCTTACTGGCTTGCTCTCCTGACCCATACTCAGCCTGCTTTCTTATATAATACAGAATATCCTGCCCATGGTGGCCTCACCCACAGTGGGCTGGACCCTCCCACATCACTCAA
>NW_008403510.1:0-252 GCF_000622305.1 Nannospalax galili | reverse complement strand
GAGCATCCTAATTGCTGGCAGCATCTTCATAAGAACAAGGTGCTCACCCACCGTGAAGGTGGTGGAGGGGATCCATCATCATGAGGAGGAAGGGACAGCACTGCTTGGGGCACCATAGGTCTGCAGAGATGTCTGTCTCAATGAGCAGGAGGACCTGAGCACTCATCTAAAAGATGGGCATGGCTACGTGTGCCTGTGACCGTAGCAGTGGGGTGGAGGCTTGTTGACCCCAGGAACTTGCTGGTTAGCCAG
>NW_008403509.1:0-252 GCF_000622305.1 Nannospalax galili | reverse complement strand
TTGTCTGCTGTTCACCTACTGTGAGACAAAGAAGGAAAAGGCACATGTGGAGCTCATGCTGATCCTTCCTCTTGTCTATCCATGTACTTTTCTGTATTTGCCATTGTGTTATGTTTGTAAAACGTGAAGAGTTTTACAATGCTAAATACATTTGGGTTCTTATGAACTTTTCAGTATATCATCTTCAGTATGTGTTATAGCAACACACAGGGAGGAGGTTTAGAGAGAAATATTCAAACTATTTTAGTGGTC
>NW_008403508.1:0-251 GCF_000622305.1 Nannospalax galili | reverse complement strand
GCAAGAACAACCAGTGTTCTTAACCACTGAGCCATCTCTCCAGCCCAGCTGACATTATTTTTTAAATACTATATTTTACCAAAGAAAAGCCTTTCATGATTAAGAAGGGCCCACCTGTCATTCCTCAAATCTCTTTACGGTCTGGCTTTTTAAAATATTTATTGTTTTTATTTTATGTGTATGAGTGTACTGCCTGCGTGTATGTAAGTGCACCTGTGTCGTGCAATGCCTGTGGAGGTCAGAAGAGGGTG
>NW_008403507.1:0-252 GCF_000622305.1 Nannospalax galili | reverse complement strand
TAATCCATATTTAGCATCTCAGAGATCTATGACCTCTTCAGCCAAGTGCATCTGGCTATATTTACAGCACCATCTATGAGTTTCTTCCCATTTAGAGGCTTTAAGTCCAGATAGATAGCTGTTGATTTCCACCAAGGTAAAGTGTTCACTACTGCACCAATAGAAATAGTTTGAAGTGTGGGCCATTGTGGTTATTGGGCCCTGGATATGGGCTGGACCATGGATTGATTTTTCCCTTTTAGCAGCTTGCAT
>NW_008403506.1:0-252 GCF_000622305.1 Nannospalax galili | reverse complement strand
GTGTCAGGATTACAGGTGGGGAGCTAGACAGATGGCTCAGAGGTGAATAGTACTGGCTACTCTTGCAAAGAACCCAGATTGATTCCCAGCATCTACATATCAGCTAACAACCAGATCCAGGGGATCAGACACCCACTCTGGTTCCCTCAGGCATTGCACAGCAAGGGTGCACTTACATACATGGCAGGCAAAACACTCATACACATAATAAAATTTAAAAATAAGCAAAAGAGGGGCTGGAGAGATGGCTCA
>NW_008403505.1:0-252 GCF_000622305.1 Nannospalax galili | reverse complement strand
GTGATGGCGAGATCGGGCACAGCAGAGGGAGGGCTGAACCTGTGCAGTGATGGCTCAATGCCTTTTAGTGAAGTGCAGATGGCTCCTGGGGAAAAGGAACTTCAGAATAAGCGGTCTGCCCCGCAGCCCTGGCAGAGGCCCTTGCCAATGCATGCAGACCCTTTCCAGCAACTCACAGCCATCAACAGAAAGATGCTGGGAACAGTTTCCAAAACAAATCTGAGGGCTTACATTTAAACCAAGACTTTTCTT
>NW_008403504.1:0-252 GCF_000622305.1 Nannospalax galili | reverse complement strand
TGTGTGACAGCCACAGTATTTCTAACCCATGTCTAGTCCTTACCAAGACTCAAACGCACAATCTGGAAAGTGATAGGAAACCCTTAAGCTATATGATTCCTTTTCCATTGATCGCACATCGTTTCCCCCCTTCAAGGGTGGAAAAATACAAGTTTAGATAAAATAATGTTCCAATAAATAATGCATAGAGACTATTTGAGGAAGACCCACATGTGGGAAATACACAGAAAACAGCGAAAACTGCAGCAAGAC
>NW_008403503.1:0-252 GCF_000622305.1 Nannospalax galili | reverse complement strand
TGTACTGATTCCATTAAGGTTTTCAACTTTTTTAGATCCAAAGGTGAATGGCCTCGCTGATTGTTGGCGTCCTGCCACACGGGAAAGGCTTGGGGATAGGCTCTATTCAATTTTCTAAATTCCTTTGCTGACATGAAGGTCGTCCTTCCCCCTTTAGGGACCGCGCCCAAGACTTCCGCATATGGGGGTGCAGAGGGCTGCACTCTAGGGCTCCACCCAGAGGTATAAGATGGCGCGGGGCCCTTGCCAACT
>NW_008403502.1:0-252 GCF_000622305.1 Nannospalax galili | reverse complement strand
CTCTCCCTCCCTCTTTCCCTCCATCCCCCCCTCCACTGGACTTTGCCCTGTTAGTCTGAGGGATGAAAGCCCATAGCATTCATTACTTTGCTTAAATTTGCATTTCTTCCCTTATGGGTGAGGCGGACCATTTGCTTTTATTTCCTTCTTTATTTTGAACATACCATCTAGGATCCAGTTCTTATTAATGACTAATGAAGTGATAAAAACCACCCGGTATGGAGTTCTTGGGAACTGACCACGCCATGCACT
>NW_008403501.1:0-252 GCF_000622305.1 Nannospalax galili | reverse complement strand
AAGACCATCTTTACAGCAGGGGTGCAGGTGACATGACCAAGTGCACGTCAGAAGGGACAGGTGACACGTCCATGTGCACGTAAGAGGGGGCAGGTGACATGACCATGTGCATGTGTGAGGTGGAAGGATACAAGAACATCTGCACTTCAGGGTTGACAGGTGACATGACCATTTGTAAGTCAGAGGGTGCAGGTGACACGACCATCTTCAAGTCAGAGGAGGAAGGTGACACGACAATCTGCAAGTCAGAGG
>NW_008403500.1:0-252 GCF_000622305.1 Nannospalax galili | reverse complement strand
AGTCATGCATATCAAAAAATGCATGTGATATAGAACACAACCACAATGATATTGTGGGATCTACGTGTGGAGAGAGCCAAAGTCTCCCTAAAAAGCTGTCAGTTTCAGGAAAAAACAAAACCATAACATAGGAAACAAGTTACTAGAGAAGATAGTAATGCAGATAGATCCACTTTTGGCAAAAATGAAAATGGGAAAAACGTTTCAGTGCAGGCAAGCTTATGAAATGGAACAAGTAGCACTTAAAATGAT
>NW_008403499.1:0-252 GCF_000622305.1 Nannospalax galili | reverse complement strand
TTGAGCATTGTATTGACACACTGGAGCATTGTGATGTCACATTGGAGGATTGGGATGTCACATTCAGCATATAAGTGACACATTGGAGCATTGTTTTGTCACATTGGAGGATTGTGAGGGTACATTGAGCACCATATTTGCATACTGAGCATCGTGTCATCACAGTGGATCATAGGAATGACACAATGCTGCATTGTGATTGCAGAATGATGGCACAATGGAACATTTTGAATTCATATTGTAACATTGAGA
>NW_008403498.1:0-252 GCF_000622305.1 Nannospalax galili | reverse complement strand
ACCTAGGAGTGGGGCTGCAAGGTCATAAGGTTTTACTCAAAACCTCCCCAGAGGGGCTTTTCTGGTTTGCATTTCAAGAGCCAGGGCTTGTTGTACATGCTTGTCATCACTTGATATGGACCCTTTTTCAGATAATTGTCTTCAATTGCATTTTCTTTCAAGGAGTATCTATTCATATCATTTTCCCACTTGGTAAACAGTATTTTTCTTACTAAGAATCATGACAGGGCTGGAGAGATGATGCAGGGGTTA
>NW_008403497.1:0-252 GCF_000622305.1 Nannospalax galili | reverse complement strand
AGAATTTCCTGAAAGTCTCTGGGAAAGAGCTGGGAGGTGGCTGCAGACTCCTTCTATGACTGATGCTCTGCAGCCTTGTAATCCCTCATTCCAGCCCACTTTAAGGCCAGTAAACATTCCTCCAGTTCTCTCTTGGCATCCGTTTATGGGGCATTCCTTCTTCTCCCACTCTTTTGTAGGAGATGAAAGCAGCTATAAATCTTTTTCTCGGGAAGTACTCATTGCCTTTTGGATTTGGATTTATTTATTCAT
>NW_008403496.1:0-252 GCF_000622305.1 Nannospalax galili | reverse complement strand
ACACACACACATGCACACACGCACTCACACACGCACGCACTCACACACGCATGCACTCACACATGCATGCACTCACACGCACACACACGCACTTACACACACATGCACACACACACATGCACGCACGCACTCACACATGCATGCACTCACACATGTATGCACTCGCACGCACACGCACATACACACACGCATGCACGCAGACACTCACACACGCATGCACTCACACATGTATGCACTCGCACGCACACGCAC
>NW_008403495.1:0-252 GCF_000622305.1 Nannospalax galili | reverse complement strand
TTACACTTGACTAAATAACATAGAAAGAGGAGAAAGTGGAATTTGCTTAGCCACTTGTCAGAGAAATACCAGATAAAGAATTTGAGCCACCAGAAAATAAAATCACTCTTTCATTCATTCAACAGACCGAATTGAGCACCTATTCTTTGGAGGATGCTATATAAAGCTCTAGGTATATAATACTGAATAGATAACCTGGAAACTTCCATGTCACTGAGGGAGAGTAAAAACCAAATATATTAATAGAAACAT
>NW_008403494.1:0-252 GCF_000622305.1 Nannospalax galili | reverse complement strand
AGTCTTTCAGAGCTCTAGAGATGGGACTTGCTATGGCTGAGTGTAGGGATCAGGGACGGAGGGCCCTCTGGAGGGACTGTCAGCCTGTGGCTGAGTGTTAGCAGGTCAGTGGGAGCACTTACTGAGAGGGACACCTGAGGAGAAGCCAAGTTTTGGGGAAAAGAGCATTTGGCTGGGGCATGGACAGCTTGGGGTGCCAGTTGGGTGTCCGAGGTACGGTGGTGGCAGGGGACATGGTTGCATGTCTGTGGG
>NW_008403493.1:0-252 GCF_000622305.1 Nannospalax galili | reverse complement strand
TGATCATAAAAACTGATTTCACCTCATTCAAATCCATTGTATCTTGCCTTACAAATAAATGAAATCCAGACATTAGGATGGTGTGAAATACCCTGCTTTAGGCTCCAGAAGGCAGAGGCATATTCTCTAGTCAGTATTGCTGTTTCTTCAACTACAAACTCTCATTTTCTTTACAGAATTGTTTTGCCTAAGGAATCCCTGCACTGTTAATTATTAAAGATTATCAGTTGCTTTCAGGAGACAAGTAAATAA
>NW_008403492.1:0-252 GCF_000622305.1 Nannospalax galili | reverse complement strand
GTAACCTGAATCTCTGTTCCCAGGCCATGGCCACTCATATTTGGCTCCAGAATAAACTATCTCTCATCCCCTTTGAAGTGAGAGTTATGCTTTTTGCATCAACAAAACCAAATAAAACTCATTGGTTCACCAAGCTGTACTTTGGTGGTAAACTTACTTTAGTCTGCCTTAGTTCACCCAGAAATACTGTCATCCAGCACCCAGCAATCGCCTCACTCACCCTACAGTCCAGCCACAAAAAAACCTCATTGT
>NW_008403491.1:0-252 GCF_000622305.1 Nannospalax galili | reverse complement strand
GTGGCCTGTATGTACAATAGAAAGCTGCTGGAGTGGGTCATCAGTAGTTCTAACTACAGGCCTCATAATGCTCATCTTCAACAAACACATTGATGCCTCAGAATAATTCACATGAATGCTGCCAAAATGTGAACCATTTTCCTTAGTGTATTTGGTACTTATTTTGTTTAATTTGCTAGCAAAATAGAGATGGCAAATATTACTAATGGCAGCACAGAAAATACTTCCTTCCCTTAAAAGCATTAGAAGAGC
>NW_008403490.1:0-252 GCF_000622305.1 Nannospalax galili | reverse complement strand
TTCCTTAGTTTTAATGTAATGCTCTTTTTATGTTCTAGAATCCTAAGATCCCACATGCATAGCCTTGTTTTAGACTTCTCTTACTATTGGTTCCTCAGGCTTCCCTGTTTTTGATGACCTTCACAGTTTTGAAGATGACTAGTCAGATATTTTGTAGAATGTCCCTCAATTTGGATTTGTCCAATGTTTTTCTCATGATTAGAATTGTATTGTGTGTTTGGGGAGAAAGAAGTATTTTATATCACCATTCTT
>NW_008403489.1:0-252 GCF_000622305.1 Nannospalax galili | reverse complement strand
TGTAGTGAGTTCCAGGACAGCTGGAGGTAAAGGGAGACCCTGTCTCAAAAACACGAAAAAAAAAATTAAAAATAATAATAAATAAAATTTAAAAACCACAAATTGGCTACCTTTTAGACATGTTGGTTTATTTCTGGCTTTGATTCTGTTCCATGGATTTACATGGCTTGATTTGTATTGATGGCCATGTTGTTTCTGTTTCTGCGGCTGTGTAGTATAAAGTGAAATCAGGTCATTGTTCTTTCTTTTACC
>NW_008403488.1:0-252 GCF_000622305.1 Nannospalax galili | reverse complement strand
CATTCACCTGTCTCCACCTCCCCTGTACTGGGATTACAAGCACACACCACCACACCTGATTTATTATTTTTTAGTGGGTTCTGAGGATCAAACTCAGATCCTTATGTTTTCAAGCAAACACCTTACCAACTGAGTTAACTCCTTCCACCCCACAAAGAACTTTATTTTAGGAAATTCAAAATATTTTAAAGAAATTCAAGAAATGACTCGTGTTATACAAATTTCCAATCCAGTCCACCCAACTTCCAAAAA
>NW_008403487.1:0-252 GCF_000622305.1 Nannospalax galili | reverse complement strand
CATTTTCCCCTGGGCTGCAGTGTCCCCTGTCCTCAGCACTGTGTGGCCCAGGCCTTCTCCTCTCCAGCAGCCCCTCAGGACCTGAGAATGCGTGACCCCTCACTCCGGCCAGGATGGGGCCTCTCTTAACTGAGTTCTCTTTTCCCTTATCTTCCTGGGGCCTCAGTATGGGCTGGAGACTCTCTGACCTACAACTGGCTCATTTTGTCTCCTTCCATCTACAAGGCCAGGACTCCCTCCCTGAACCCTCCA
>NW_008403486.1:0-252 GCF_000622305.1 Nannospalax galili | reverse complement strand
TCTTAGAAAAACAAGAACAAGTCAAATCTCAAAGCACAAAGCAGTAAGAAACAACGTTTATCACAGACTTTAATACAAATACATCTCAAGAGTTGGTTCTTTGAAAAGATACACAAGATTGACAAATGACTAGCAAAGTTAAACAAAACAAAGAACCAAGTACATAATATTGCCAATGTTTTACATTGATATCAAAAAAAGCAGCAATATTTTTCACTAAATGAGGAAAAACTTAAAGCATTGCCTCTAAAA
>NW_008403485.1:0-252 GCF_000622305.1 Nannospalax galili | reverse complement strand
ACATGAGACACTGCACCCAGTTTTTAATTCTCTTTTAATTTAAAGCCCAGAGCATATCCCATTTCTTTGACTTGTCTTCATTGATTGCTGTTCTTTTGTGTTTCTGTGGCATTTACGTTCATAAAGTATTTCTCAGTCTTTTAACAATCCATCCTAACCAGCAAGCTGGTTGAACTGGGTAAATGGTGTGTTCCTTGGGGAAGAAACAGCACAGATGGATGTGCTGAGCTGCCCACACTGGGTGCTATGCTG
>NW_008403484.1:0-252 GCF_000622305.1 Nannospalax galili | reverse complement strand
ATCCTATTACAATCTAGCAGGCCAGATGCCCTATTAGCATGATAAGTTTCATTTGTCAGTATTTTAAATTCTCAATAGAACCAAGACTTTTTTGTGTTGATTCATTGTATTGTTCTTTTAATCTTTATTTTAGCTTACATGACAACTGTTGTAACATCCTGTGAACTATTTCAGATTGACTTCATCATTGTTTGTAAGACCTTCAGGTACATTTCTATGGAGAAGTGTCTTTCACAGTCAAAGCCTCTTGCT
>NW_008403483.1:0-252 GCF_000622305.1 Nannospalax galili | reverse complement strand
TGAGATACTTCTCCTTCCTCTATGCCTATGATGCATGTTTCATCTTTTTATGGTGTCACACAATTCCTACATATTTCATTCCTGTTTTTTTCTTAAAATTTTCATAATCTTTGGTGGAGTGGTCTAAAGGTCCACTTGATATTCTGTTTTCTATTTCATTCAACCTGTTGATGAGGCTTTCTCCTCTCCTTTCTAATTGGCTTATTGAGTGTTTCACTTCCTTCTTCATTTGAGCCTGAGTATTCTTCAATA
>NW_008403482.1:0-252 GCF_000622305.1 Nannospalax galili | reverse complement strand
AAAAAAAAATGCATATCACATTGCTTTTCTTTCACATTCCCTCTGGTTCATTTTTACTTTTACATGGCTTCCAAACGAATAAGACAGGCCAATGTATAAATCTTTTAAACTTTATTTTATTTCATATTATGAGATTTTTATCTCCATGTAAGTATATCGTGCAATGCCCACAGAGGCTGGAAGAGGGTGCCAGATTCCCTAGAACTGGAGGTGTGGACTACTGTTAGCCATCATGTGGATGCTGAACCTGGG
>NW_008403481.1:0-252 GCF_000622305.1 Nannospalax galili | reverse complement strand
TTAGCTTTAAAAAACTATTGATGTCATTTGAGACACATGGATGTGCTTAAAGGACATTAAGTGGCCTAAAGCAGGCACAGAAAGTTTAACAAAGTCTCACTTACATGTGGAATCTAAGAATGTTGAAATTGAAGGAGCAGAGGGTAAAGTGGTGGGCACTGGAATCTGGCAGGGGGCTGGAGTGGGGGAAGCAAAGTGGAAATCCAGTTAGGTAGAGCTCTGAAAACACAACCTCAGTTAAATGGGATGGTA
>NW_008403480.1:0-252 GCF_000622305.1 Nannospalax galili | reverse complement strand
ATTTTGACTTGATTTTTGCACAGGATGACAGTGATCAAGTTTCATTTTTCTGTCTGTGATAAGCCAGGTTGCTTAGCAACCTGTTAAAGAGGCTGTTTTCTTTCCTTCTTACCACCAAGGAATGCTTTGGGCATCTTTCCTAGTTTCATAATTATAATAGCTACGTGGGTTTATCTATCACATTGTATTCTAATGCTGCACAGTCTGTTTTAAGGCTAGGACCCTGCTGTTTTTGTTATTGTGGCTCTGTAA
>NW_008403479.1:0-252 GCF_000622305.1 Nannospalax galili | reverse complement strand
TGCTGAGAATGCCCTTGTCACAAGGGAGGTCAAAAGCCTTCTCTACTTGCATACCCCATCTCATAGTCGTTACCACATTTTTAGTCACAGCTTTCACTGCCTATTTGAAACCATTTCCTGATTCCCCACAGATTTGGGACTTTTTAATATCTGTTTTCTATTCTGCGATGCCTCCATCTATAAATCCTGTAATATACAGCCTAAGGAATAAGGAAATCAAAGCTGCTTTGTTGAACTTTTTATGGAAACTAG
>NW_008403478.1:0-252 GCF_000622305.1 Nannospalax galili | reverse complement strand
CCACGAAATTTTATACTATTTTCCTGAATTATTAGTCTAAGTTATGGATAAAAAATGACTCAAAACAGTAAATTCATAAACCCTCTAAGAGAAGAATGTAATCTGAGTTGTTTTGATCCTGCTTTGAATACTAAGTAACATAAGCACAGGACATAAAATGTCTTTATTTTGTTAGATATAATTTTCAAATGCATAAAATGCATAGGGATGTAGGTCAGTGGTTGCGTGCTGGCCTTGAAGGCTCAAATCTCT
>NW_008403477.1:0-252 GCF_000622305.1 Nannospalax galili | reverse complement strand
CATTTGTGAACATGCTGCCTTATCTGCAGTGCATATTTGTGATTCCTTTGTGAAAAATTAGGTTGCTGTGTGTAGATTTAAATCTGCATCCTCAATTCCACTCTACTGATCAGTGTGTCTGTTTTTATGCCAGTACCATGCTGTCTTTATTAGTGTAGCTCTGTCGTATAATTTGAGATCAAGGATGGTAATGTCTCCAGGAGTTCTTTCATTGTTCAGGATTATTTTGGTTATCCTGGGATTTTTGTGTTT
>NW_008403476.1:0-252 GCF_000622305.1 Nannospalax galili | reverse complement strand
ACTAACAATATCCAAATGATACACCAGTAGATTATAATGTACTAATTACTTTTGTATAATATCTTATTAAATAATTACCTTAAATACTGTACTCATTTTGTGGAACATCTTCTTAAAATTTCCAGTAAGCATATATGCAGTAATATTGCTTTAAATTAAATTATTTTATGACTCACTGAAATAATAATAATAAATAAGAACTTGGCAAGTTTAAAAGTGTCTTGAGCCATAATTTTAAAACATAAAAGAATA
>NW_008403475.1:0-252 GCF_000622305.1 Nannospalax galili | reverse complement strand
CTTCCTGCCACAGACAGAAGCATCTCCCACCATGAACACTTCTGTGCCTCCCTTTCCATGAAACCACGAGCTAAAATAAATCTTCTTCCCCTAAGTTGCTTCTAGTATTTGATCACAGTGACAGAAAATAACTAATAAATTAGTAAATAAATACTGGGACATGAATTTATGACATTCTGAAGACAACTGAACTCGGTCTGTCTATAGTTTGGGTCTTAAGTGCTGCTGACAGTTCATGTGTTAAAGCAGAAC
>NW_008403474.1:0-252 GCF_000622305.1 Nannospalax galili | reverse complement strand
GCATTTGGGGTCTGGAGGGAAGAGCCTGCATAACCTGATCTTTATGCTGACTCGGAAACTGGAGCAGGAACTCATCATCTCACAGAGCTATCCCATGCAAAGCTCCTGTTTCTGACTTTCCTTTTCTGATCCGGGATAGAGTCGCCCTCCAGTGGCACTTGCTTGCTTTACCAGGATTTTGGGCATGTTCTTAACATTGCACATGCGTGACTCTGAACTGGCTAAGCAGTTCACCACAGCACTTGTCTGGGA
>NW_008403473.1:0-251 GCF_000622305.1 Nannospalax galili | reverse complement strand
GATGGTCCTATCACCTGCACCCTCTGACTGGCAGTTGGTCGTGAAATCTGATGCTGACGCTCTGACCTGCAGACGATTATGTCACCTGCCCCCTCCTACGTGCACATGATACTGACACCTGCTGCCACTGACATGCACGTGGTCGTGTCACCTGCCCCCTCTGACGTGGAGATGGTCGTGTCATCTGCTCTCTCTGATACGCATATGGTAGTGCCACCTGCCCTCTCTGACGTGCACATGGTCGTTTTACC
>NW_008403472.1:0-252 GCF_000622305.1 Nannospalax galili | reverse complement strand
TATATGCATGCAGGCAATGCACTCAAACACATGAAATAAAAACAATAAATATAATATTTAAAAAACACATCATTATATACCTTTTAAAAATATTTCTTAAATTATTATTGTTCTTTGGTAAAATATATACATGGGAATATGTAGACTTTTCTACATGTAAATTAGACTTGGGAGCATGCCACTGAAAATGATTGCATGAGCATTCTCAATGAGCATGATCAGTGGTGAAGTTTAGCACTATTCTTTCTTGCT
>NW_008403471.1:0-252 GCF_000622305.1 Nannospalax galili | reverse complement strand
GCACACAGGAGGCAGAGGCAGGTGGATCTCTATGAAATTGATGATGTCCTGGTCTACATAGCAAGCTCCAGGCCAGCTACAGGGTGATACTCTCTCCCTGTCTCAAAAAGACCAAGATTTTATATTATACATAAATACATGTACATATGTGTATACATATACATATATATGTATGTATATATGTGTTAAATCATTGATAGTCGGGCATGGTGGTGCATGCCTGTAGTCCCAGCACTTGGGAGGCAGAAGCAG
>NW_008403470.1:0-251 GCF_000622305.1 Nannospalax galili | reverse complement strand
AATAAATAAATAAATATATATATTTTTGCTTTGACGTTTATTTATTTATTGGCGCAGGGAGGGTGCATGTGCCATAGTGAACATGTAGAGGTTGGAGGACAACTTTCACAAGTCAGTTCTCACCTTCTACCATGTGGGTTCCACGACCTAACTCAGGTCATCAGGCCTGGAAGTGAGAACCTTGACCCACTGTGCCATCTTGCTGGCCCAAAATTATTGAGTTTTGGTGTGTGTGTGTGTGTGTGTGTGTG
>NW_008403469.1:0-252 GCF_000622305.1 Nannospalax galili | reverse complement strand
GTGAAAATCTGTGTCATCCTTTCAGACAGCTAGAGAATTAGAATGTACCCTGGTGTTAAGAACACTGATTACTACACAGAGGGAGCTGGGGAAGAGGAGGGAGAGGAGGGAGAGGAAGATAAAGAGAATGAAGGGGGAGGAGGAGAAAGGAGGGGAAGAATAAGGGAAGGGAAAGTGGGAAGTGGGGGAGAAGGAGAAGTAGGAGGAGGAGGAGGAGGAGGGGAAAAGGGGGAGGAGGGGAAGGAGGAGGAG
>NW_008403468.1:0-252 GCF_000622305.1 Nannospalax galili | reverse complement strand
TTCATCCACTGGAGTCTAGTCAGCCCATCCAGAGAGTTTAAGTAAGGTATCGTCTCCCTCACCCAGCAGTTATCAGTTTCCAATAGTTTTCAATCTAGGGCCAGCTAACCGGCTGACCAGCTGCCCACCCATTTCACTTGCTCCACTCCGGGCCCTTGTCTGTTTGAGTCAGCATGGGTCCAGTGCTCCATGCCTCCATTGCCACCAGTTCACATGTGCAGATCAGATTGGCCAGTGGTCGTGTGTGTGAGG
>NW_008403467.1:0-252 GCF_000622305.1 Nannospalax galili | reverse complement strand
GACCTCTAGGATCTCTCTCTGACCAACAGCTCATAGGGGGGCAACCCCCCCGGTACTGTAGATTTTCTTAACAGTTGTATAGTCTGTGAGTCTCTGACTTCATCTTACCCAACCATAAAACTCCCAAGAATCTTACAGCAATAGCTGGCCTTTGCTTCTTTGGGTATCCTTCAAATGGGTTTCACATCTGCAAAACGCTTGAAGGAAGGTTAACATATATTAAATCAATCATAGACAAGGTCTCACACAGCA
>NW_008403466.1:0-252 GCF_000622305.1 Nannospalax galili | reverse complement strand
CCTTTGAAAGAGCAGACAGGGCTCTTAACTGCTGCCCCACTCTCCAGCCCCTAGATGTAAATTTCAACTGAATTCATGTCACATGTGACTAATGACAATCACACTGGACAGTGACCCTTACCCGGGTTGAGGTGGAGGAAACAGGTAAAATAGAGGTGTGTTGGAGGAAAAATTTGGAATGCAGGGAGACCCCCCTCCCCACCAAGTACCCAATCCAGTCTGATGGCTCAAGGGAGTATGTTTCTCTAACCT
>NW_008403465.1:0-252 GCF_000622305.1 Nannospalax galili | reverse complement strand
AGATCCTGTGACTTCCCAAAGGCCACAGAAAATGAGAGAAGTGCCTCCTGGCATTCTCAGCTTACATATCCTTAGCCCTTCCTCCGCTTGCAGCTTTGGTTGACTGATTGGGTGGAGAGGTAACTGACTTCCCCTTTGACTCCTTGATGAGCATGGGAAGGAGGTGAAAACCAGCACTTTATATATAAAGAAATGTGGTAGGTTTTTTTCGTGGGACTTTTAAAATTTGTTTGGTTTTTGTCTTTTTTTTAA
>NW_008403464.1:0-252 GCF_000622305.1 Nannospalax galili | reverse complement strand
AGGCTAAGGCTGGGATCTCAGCAGACCACTAGAGAGTGCTGAGTTCTGGCCCTCCCCTGGCCTTCCTCTGGCACAGGGTTGACAACGCACAAGACTGTCTGAGAAAGCCTGGATCCTGCCTCCATGTGGTGAAGGAAGCCTGAGCGTACCTGACTGGAGCCTGAACTGGGCTTCTGTGGGTACCCCTGAATAGCTGTGATTTGAAGCCATCAGTTCCCTCCAAAATAAACCTGAGAGAACATGAACCCTGTA
>NW_008403463.1:0-252 GCF_000622305.1 Nannospalax galili | reverse complement strand
AAAAAAAAAAAACAGAGGGAAACATAATAGTTCAAAAACTTCCTAAAAATCCAACACAATATCTTTACATGAGACCGTGTGAATAGTTGAAGGCTATATTACAAGAAACAGTGCCACACAAGAGAAACCTCTCTTTGATTTGTTGGTCAGGGCAGTCCAGGAAACTCCCCAAATTACACAGGCTATTGTCTTAGTCCTTGATTGCCTCCCAGAACTTGAAGGTAAGACCCTATTGCTGAATGTTGAAGACAA
>NW_008403462.1:0-252 GCF_000622305.1 Nannospalax galili | reverse complement strand
ATCTTTGCATCTCTGGAATAAAGTCAGCTTGATTATGGTGAACACATTTGATGTGTTCTTCAATTAAGCTGGCAAATATTTTATGTCTATGTTCTTCAAGGAAATTAATCTATTGTTCTTGCTCATTCTTTCTCTATCTGAATATGTCTCTGTGTCTCTGTCTCTCTCTTTGGAGTATGTGTGCGTGTGTGTATGTGTGTCTTTATCTGGTTTTTGTATCAGGTAATATTGGCTTCATAAAAGAAGTTGAGT
>NW_008403461.1:0-252 GCF_000622305.1 Nannospalax galili | reverse complement strand
GGTGAGGAAGAGCTGATCTTCTTAAAGGGAGAGATTCTAGATAGGCTGGCTAGACCTCAGTGGTTGAACTTTCACTGAGGGATGTCTTGGGAACACTAACTTGACATGATAGGCCTTAACACAAATGGACTGGTGCATGAAATTCAGTGGGGAGGGCGAGAGGACTTATGGGAAGGGGTTATAAAAATAAGATGTTGTATATGAAATACACAAAAATTCAATAAAAATTTTACAAAAACCAAAAAAATCCCC
>NW_008403460.1:0-252 GCF_000622305.1 Nannospalax galili | reverse complement strand
AAACAGTTGTTTTCTTCCTATTTCCCACAAGGCACCATCCCTGCAGCAAAGCATTATGCAAAGGCATACCAAAGGTAGACAGTATGCTTTTGCAGTTCCAGAGAACTGCATTTGGTCTCATGTAAAGTTTAGTATTTTTACTTTCTCTTGTGATATCTGTTATTATTTCTCTAATTGTTTCCAATAGGACAATAATAAATTTGATAAGCAGTGAAGTTAATAAATTACTTTGATGGTTGGGTGCAGTCACAA
>NW_008403459.1:0-251 GCF_000622305.1 Nannospalax galili | reverse complement strand
AGCATGTGACAGCCCCTCATAGCTTCCTGAGTGCCATGATGCACCCATTGTGTCTTAAGACTGTCCTTCAGAGATCTGAAGGCTGAAAGAGTCAGTGAATTTTTAATCTGGCATGTGTGTGGTATATGTGAGTATGTGCATGTATGTGCACATGGATGCCGGAGGCTGATGCTGCGTTTCTGCTTTTGCGCTCCACCTTATTTTTTTTAATTTTTTTTTTGTCTTTTTGAGACAGGGTCTCCCTGTAGCCC
>NW_008403458.1:0-252 GCF_000622305.1 Nannospalax galili | reverse complement strand
ACATCACAGGGCTCAGTGTGCCATCTCAATGTTCCAATGTGAAATCCCAATGCTCAGTGTGCCATCACAATTCCTCCTTGAACCATCACAATGCTCAATGTGCATACAAAATGTTGAAATATGTCTTCACAATGCTCAATTATGGCAACACAATGCTTACTGTGCCACCACAATGCACCACTGTGTCATCACAATACTCAATGTGAAATCACAGTGCTCAATGTCCCCTCACAATGCCCTCCTGTGTCATCA
>NW_008403457.1:0-252 GCF_000622305.1 Nannospalax galili | reverse complement strand
GGGACCCTTCTATGGGATTTCCACTAGAGGGACAAAGCCTAGGAACTGACCTAGATGGGGTAAATAAAGATCTTGAGTGGCCCCCTGGACTCTGAGGAGTAATGCGGAGGATGGAAGCTAAAAGTCCATCCCTGTGGGAATTCATCCCCACTGTTTTGTCCAGACTGTCCTCCATTGCACAGGACAGAAAGTGTTAGAACACCTCTACACATGACTCCAAAATACTTCCCACCGTGCCCAACAGTACACAGA
>NW_008403456.1:0-252 GCF_000622305.1 Nannospalax galili | reverse complement strand
GTGTATATAACAAGGCCAATAGAGTCTAATTTGTGACCCCAAATGTCCTTCGGTGTGGGTCCATATACTGAAGCCTGGTTAACCTACAAAATGTAGCATCCTTGAAAGAAAACATCTCTCCTTCCAGTAGTGATCAGTTGCCAAATTTCCCATGGATTGTGCTGGGATTTCATATCTACTTCCCCAGGTCGATGCTGGGACTTTTGTCTGGTTTGAGGTGACATGGGAATTGGGCATGCTGTTGGCATTGCA
>NW_008403455.1:0-252 GCF_000622305.1 Nannospalax galili | reverse complement strand
AGTTAGGGTCTGGATGAGCCCAATCAGTCAAGAAAGTAGCTTTAGTCTTTCCATCACGCCAAGCCCAAGACAAAGATGGCTGGTACCTGACTGGAGAGTTGCTCCCAAACAAGAACAAATTCTCACTCACTTGAATATAATTCAAACATCAACCTGAGGTGCAAAATTCCCCAAGCCACCTCTTCATAAGTTCTGTTTGTCTTTATTTTATTTCTGTTGTTTTTAATACCCTAATTTAAACTGAAAGTGCCA
>NW_008403454.1:0-252 GCF_000622305.1 Nannospalax galili | reverse complement strand
AATTTGTAAAAAAATAAAAGACCACATATTTTTCTTAAATAATTTCTTCCTTCTGGGGTTCTAGTAGCCCCTGATTTGGTTATACTTTATCTATATGGTCCATTTGAATATAGCTAAAACCTATTATGTCACTAAATCTGAAATAAGCAAAATGTATCTTTCAAAAATATTTTGGAATGTTTTTCTGGTGTTAGGAGACAGGAATGAATTATTCATTTTGTTAAAACATGCTAAAGTTACTGTTTTTTTTTT
>NW_008403453.1:0-252 GCF_000622305.1 Nannospalax galili | reverse complement strand
CAACAACTGAAAAAAGAAAGAGCAAGTTGATAGTGATGAGCAACAGTGAGGCTCAGCTCTGTTAGGTCTTCAAGTTGGAACCATCAATTTGTGTTATACAAATTGGTGATGTCTACATTGGAAAGGATTGTCTGATAAGCTCCCTAATTCTAGTTATACTTAATCAACCAACAGTACTACTGCCATGTTTTTAGTTAGTAGGCTGAAAGTTTAGGGGAAAGAAAGTACTTTCAAAAAACTAACGAAAGTAAA
>NW_008403452.1:0-252 GCF_000622305.1 Nannospalax galili | reverse complement strand
GTTGTTGTGAGCTGTCTGACTAGTGTGCTGGGAATCAAACTTGGATTCTCTGGAAGAGCAAATGTGTTCTTAACTGCTGAGCCATCTCTCAGACAGCCCTGGTTTAGATTACTTTGAAGGGAGGGTTTTTATGACCAGATAATGAAAAATACCAAGTTTAGTTTAAATTCTCTGGTAATGTCCTTTATGCTCCCAATCCAGCATTTTTCTTCTTTTTTAAAAATTTTATTTTATTTTTATTTTATGTGTATG
>NW_008403451.1:0-252 GCF_000622305.1 Nannospalax galili | reverse complement strand
GTCAGGGACCACTGACCAGGCCAAAGTCTGGACTGTGTTCATTGCTCTTACCTCAAGTTCATCTTTTGCATGTCATTGTGGTGATGCAAAATTAGTTCCATTGCTCCTGCAGGTCAAGGTGTGGTTCCACTTCCTATGACACCAGATCTGAAAAGGAAGCCTGACTGGCTCTTCTGCTCTGGAACCATGTTGTCACCACATGACTTACATGTGATTTCATTCTTAAAACTCCTGTTTGACTTTTGGTTACCT
>NW_008403450.1:0-252 GCF_000622305.1 Nannospalax galili | reverse complement strand
GATCATGGGGCTATGGGGGTCAGGGGGTGGAATGTGGTGGTTTGAATGGAAATGTCCCCCATAAGCTCTAAGTATTTGGACATTTTGTCCACAGATGATGGCACTGTTTTGGGAGGGTTTAGAAAGTGTGGCTATCCTGGAGAAAGCACATCACTGGGGGTGGGCTTAGAGAGTTTTTAAGTCTTGCCAGATCTCCAGTCGTGCTCTGTTGCTTCCTGTGCCTGTGTGATGATGTGAGAGCTTAGCTTCTGC
>NW_008403449.1:0-252 GCF_000622305.1 Nannospalax galili | reverse complement strand
AATGGAGAATGGGAGGAGGGACAGAAGTAGGGGAGGGAACGAGGGAAAAAGGGAGGAAGGAGGGAAGGAGAGAGTGAAAGGAAAAGGAAGGAAAGAAAGAAGCCTGGTATGAGGGTACATGCCTGTGATCCCAGAACTTGGGAGGTGGAAGCAGGAAGATTAAGAGTTCAAGGCCATTTTAGCCACATAGGGAGTTTAAGGTCAGCCTGAGCAATATGAGAATCTTTCTTAAAACAACAGTCAAAAAAAAAA
>NW_008403448.1:0-252 GCF_000622305.1 Nannospalax galili | reverse complement strand
AACATGGTCAACAGAATAGCAGATTAAAGAATAAGCTTTATATCTCTCAGAGAGCGCCTACAAGTCTTAACCAGCTGAACAACCACATTAGGACCATATGAAAGCCTACTCATAACTACTTCACTGCATTAGTCCCTACTCACTCACCCAATAGACAAGTGTTCTAGAATGAAGGCATCTGAACAGATATAAACTATTACAGTGATAGTGCCATAAATTAACAAAAGATAAGCATCTAAAACACCTGAAACC
>NW_008403447.1:0-252 GCF_000622305.1 Nannospalax galili | reverse complement strand
TATCTACTTTTATTAGACTGGTGTAACCCAATATTTCCTTATGCTAGTGCTTACTTAGAAAAATATATCCTATTTCCCAAAGATTCTATCAATAAATTTATAGTCAATGTTCTTTGATTCATTATTTTTATCTAATAACATGATGCAGAGAATTATATGTATATTCTATTGTTTTTTGTCTTTTTGAGACAGGTCTCCCTGTAGCCCCAGCTGGGCTGGAACTCGCTATGTAGATCAGGCTGGCCTTGAACT
>NW_008403446.1:0-252 GCF_000622305.1 Nannospalax galili | reverse complement strand
GGGCAGATTGTAGTTTGGCTATTTTGAGGAAGTGCAGGCTGTGCTCTCAAAGTAGAAGCTGTGCTCCCTAGTGCCGCATATGCTTAGGCCTGGCACTTCCTCTCCTACATATCCATCCATTTTTTATTATAGAAAGGTCAGTGGGAGCCAAGGTTCTTTGTCTCGATATAGTTGACCCCACCTCAGAGGGCACCCAGCTTAATGGACTGTGCCTGTCTTAGGTCATCCTGACCATCAGGATCTTACCCATCA
>NW_008403445.1:0-252 GCF_000622305.1 Nannospalax galili | reverse complement strand
TATACTACAACGAAAAGAGCCGCGCTGGGTATCAGGACGTGAAAAATGCTTTCAGCATTAGTGTGTCTACATGTTCAGGCCTTCATTATGGAGGGGCTTGGTTTAGGGGACCTAGTATGGGTAGAACGTGCAGCTCCCTTGGTTTAGTGCATATGTATCATTTCGTAAGCCCTGGGTTTTACCCTCCGTTAATGCATGCAGATGTACCTGTGGTGACATAGTCTTGTCTAGAAAGGTGGAAGCAGGAATCAT
>NW_008403444.1:0-252 GCF_000622305.1 Nannospalax galili | reverse complement strand
CATTTTGAAGCATATTTGAGCACCGTGATGGCATATTGCGGCATTGTAATGACACACTTGAGATATGAGGCCACACTGAAACATTTGGAATCCATATAGAAGCACTGTGAAGGCATATTGAACATTGTTGTGGTACACTGGGGCATTGTAATGGCACACAGGGGCATTGTGATGACACATTGATGCAAAGTTACGACACATTGCGCATTGGGATGTCATATTGGAGTGTTGTGATGACACACTGGAGTATTT
>NW_008403443.1:0-252 GCF_000622305.1 Nannospalax galili | reverse complement strand
CAACAACAAAACAGACCGAAATGGGGGAGGGGCTTCCCCCAACTGGACCCCAGCTAGGTTAGTATTGGGGCAATTGTCGATGGACAGTGGCTTCTGCATTCTGTTAGAAAACCTCACACACACACCTGGAACCTGAAACCACTATTTTGCTGGGGGACACTGGAAATTCCGTCCTCTGCCCTGTGCACGAGGACAGAGGGGCAAAGGGCTCATTCCCACCTCTGGGCCCTGTTTGGAGCAGTGCTGACCCAA
>NW_008403442.1:0-252 GCF_000622305.1 Nannospalax galili | reverse complement strand
GGGAGACACTCCACCCCTTTCCTCTGTTCTTATAATCTTCCAGTCCATCTTCTGCTAAGGTCCCTGAGTCTTGGAGGGGGTGACACGATGATCTGTCTTGCATCATGGGGAGACAGTGGCTTCTTGGGCCTCCAAATTAGTTATCTTTAAGCCGTGGCCATTGATCTATCTCATTGGTGTTTCTTCTACTATAAAGACAAAGGAGGGAAGTAGACACATTTAAACAAACATGAATGTAAATACAAATGCCTA
>NW_008403441.1:0-252 GCF_000622305.1 Nannospalax galili | reverse complement strand
TTTTCTTGATTGTTGAGGGATATGAGGAGGGAGGGCCCAGCCTACTGTGGGTCGATGGTACTGTCTGGCATAATAAAACAGATTGGGGGCTGGCTGGAGAGATGGCTCAGTGGTCAAGGACCACAGAAGACCTTCCTGGATTCAAATCCCAGCGCCCACATGGTAGCTGATGACTGTCCCTAACTCCAGTCCCAGGGGAGCCGAAGACCTCCTTTGTCCTCCGCGGGCATTGCACGACATTGGTGCACTTAC
>NW_008403440.1:0-252 GCF_000622305.1 Nannospalax galili | reverse complement strand
TCCTGAAAGCCCATAATTCATCATTATGCCTTGAATTTTATTATCACTCTAGTTCACATCACAATCAAAGAACACTAGTATGCCTCCATCTGAACAACTTTTAAAACTATGCTGTCTGAATTCTAGGGAATTGCCTCCTTTCGAATCTCTTAAAAATACATTTAAATCTTTAAATATATAAAAATGACTATTTCATTGTTGCTTGTGGGATGGCTGCTTCCTCTAGATTTAAATATTCCCTTGCGGAGGGAG
>NW_008403439.1:0-252 GCF_000622305.1 Nannospalax galili | reverse complement strand
CCTCTCATCAGAGCAAAAGAAAAATACATCAAAACATTATCAACTCAGCAGGAAGACAGGGACCATAAGGAAAATTACCCATTTTTAATATGGATGCCACAAAGCCATGTCTATTACACTACAAAAAGAAAGGAAAATAAAGATCATCCAAGTTTAAAGTCCAGAAATGCTGAATCCAAAGAGAAAATGCACAAAGCAGACAAAGACTTTGTAAACTCAATTATTTGAAATCTATTTACAGTCTTTGAAATA
>NW_008403438.1:0-252 GCF_000622305.1 Nannospalax galili | reverse complement strand
CTCTCGGCACGTTGCAAAGATGTTCCTTTAATGGTATGTTATTGCTGTGAAAATTCCTTACTCCTAAGGCGTTCTTGCTGGAAAAAGTGCCCCGCATCTAGGGAACAAAGGGAGAGGCAGATGGTCCCTGCCATGTGACTGTGTTATCAACTTCAGATGGTCACTGAAGACTGCTGCAATATGCGTTTATGCAGCAGTGCTCTGTTGGAATGAGCAGAAGTGCTCTAGAAATGTGGTAACATAAACACAGAG
>NW_008403437.1:0-252 GCF_000622305.1 Nannospalax galili | reverse complement strand
AATGGATAGACATACCTGCTCAATGGATAGACATACCTGCTCAATGGGTAGACATACCTTCTCCATGGACAGACATAGCTGATCAATGGATAGACATACCTACTCCACAGATACATATCTGCACAATGGATGGACATACCTGCTTAATGGAAACATAGCTGCTTGATAGATTTACATATGTGCTCGATAGATAAACATACTTGCTTAATGGCTAGACATACCTGCTTGATAGATACACATACTTGCTTGATG
>NW_008403436.1:0-252 GCF_000622305.1 Nannospalax galili | reverse complement strand
TATATTTTGTTCCTTAAACTAGTTGACTAAACTATGACCTTAGAAATTTCAGGGAGATCCTAGCAGACAGCCTGAGAGGAGGGTTCTGACCCCCATGGTGTAGCAGCTCTGATCTCAGCAGACCGCCACAGAGTGCCCAGTTCCCTAGCCTCCCTCTGGCCTCTCTCTGACAGAGGGGCTGAGAATGCAGGAGACTCCCTGAGAGCCCCTAAGTCCTGCCTCCACATGGTGGTGAGCTTCCCCTAATTGTGC
>NW_008403435.1:0-252 GCF_000622305.1 Nannospalax galili | reverse complement strand
GAGGGAACTGGAGATAGTTAACCTGATAGTTAACCTAATGATTACTTCAGAACCCTGAAGCCACACCCTGGATGTCTGTAACATAAACCACTCTTATCTGCTCCCCCTCCAATAAGGACTTATGAAACTGCAGACCTCAGAGTTGTAAGACCTGATGCCAACTTTGTCCCACCACCACCAGGAGCCACCTGGAACTGTGCTGTAGATGCTCTTCCAACATTGGGATGCTGCAGGGGACAAGCTGGTGACACA
>NW_008403434.1:0-252 GCF_000622305.1 Nannospalax galili | reverse complement strand
TAAGAAAGGAAACCAGTGTTAGGTGTGGAGATTGAATTGGACTACAGGGGGGCATCGGAAGGCGTCTCCGTTGTGCAGATAAGGAACGTTGTCTGGAATGCAGGAGATGTGTTAGAACAGGTCCGGGTGTTGTTGGGTCCTGTGATCCAGGTAAATTGGAAAATGTAAGGACCCACATGCAGGGACATGAAGGAGCTTGATGCTACCTCGCTGTGTGGTTTGCTCACAGACTCTTGCCTAGCTAGCTTTCAA
>NW_008403433.1:0-252 GCF_000622305.1 Nannospalax galili | reverse complement strand
CAGAGCCCCACAGAAGCCAAAGTGGATAGAGTGGAGTGAGTGGTGAGTAGGTTCAGAGCGTGGCAGCTTGAGTGTGACTACTCAGCTGCCCCTTCTGCCCTCAGCTATCCAAGTCTCTCCACACAGCTCTTCTTACCCATTCTTTCTTTTCCTACCTTTCACCATTTTTTTTTCATTCAGCTCCTATTTACTGGGAGCTTTATCTTCTGGGCTAAGGGTTAGGAGTAAATAGTAACAGAGAATGATATCCCT
>NW_008403432.1:0-252 GCF_000622305.1 Nannospalax galili | reverse complement strand
TGAAAGAACTCCTGGAACTCAACAAAAAGGACAATACAACACAGTGAACCATCTGGGACACTTTACAGGCAGTCCTAAGAGGGAAATTTATAGCTTTAAGTGTCTACATTAAAAAAGTAGAAAGCACCCTAATAAATGACCTAACACTGGAACTGAAGAAGCTTAAAAGGCAAGAATAAATGACACCCAACCCCTGTAGACGAGAAGAAATAACAAAAATCAAAGCAGAAATCAATGAAATAGAAACAAAGA
>NW_008403431.1:0-252 GCF_000622305.1 Nannospalax galili | reverse complement strand
ATTGGAGCCTTGTGATGACACATTGGAGGATTGTGAGGGGACATGGATTACTATGTATTCATATTGAACATGAAGACGGAACAGTGGATTATTGTAATGACACAATGGCACATTTTGGTGGTGCAATGAGCATAGTGATTGCAAAATGGAATATTTTTACTTCATATTGTAACGTTGTGATGGCACATTGGAGCAATATATTGGCACATGTAGCCATAATATTGGCACATTGGAGCATTGATATGGCACATG
>NW_008403430.1:0-252 GCF_000622305.1 Nannospalax galili | reverse complement strand
CCAGGAGCTTCTTCCATCAGGTGACCTGGTCTGTGGGGGGCTAGTGGTGTTCCTCAATGACTGTCATGATCTCGGGACCCTTAACCTGATCCTAACCCGAACCCTAACCAAATCTTAATCCTAAGCCTAACACTAAGCCTTACATTCACCTTAACCCAAACCCTAAGCCTAACCTAACCATAACACTAATGTAATGTTTGCCCTAACCCTAATCTAACCCTGAACCTATCCTTAATCTTAAGCCTAACCTTA
>NW_008403429.1:0-252 GCF_000622305.1 Nannospalax galili | reverse complement strand
GTCTCTTAGGCCCACTTGATGTGTGGTATTGTTTAATTCAGCTGTCTCTCTTTTAATTCTCTGTCCTGTTGACCTTTGTAATGGAGGCAATGTGGTATTAAAGTCCCCTACTATTAATGAGTTGTGATTAATCTGGGTCATAAAGTCCTGCAGTACTGTTTTTATGAAGTTGGGTGCACTAGAGTTTTGGTGACTATATGGCCATGATTGTAATATCTTCTTGGTCAGTTGTTCCTTTGATCAGGATGAAGT